>NC_134569.1:59427776-59727776 GCF_050947875.1 Dermacentor variabilis | reverse complement strand
GGCGACCATTCAAGGACAACACGCACCCACCGAGGAGATGACATCTGTATCTCGTTTCATAAGTGAGATCTCGTTATCCGGTCCCCGGCTTACTTTGTCCACTGTCAGCCTACAGCACGTTACCTAAGCCCGTTATGGAACCGTCTAATCATGCATACTCGATGGAACAGCGGGATCTGTCGATCAGCTCTCGCTATTCGCGCGGAGTGTTCGTGGACGACGCTGTTAGCGACGTTTGCTTCCGGGCTCACATAGCTTACACAGTCATCAGAGATGGGTTATGCTTGAGAGTTTGTACGTTGCTACTTTGTGATGGTTGCCACACGGACATAATTTCGTTCGGAGCCAACTGATGCTTAGCAATAGAACAAGCATGGTACTACAATAAACCTCGGTACTTCAACCGGAAGCTTGCATACGGTTTGTGGCTAGATAGTTCTTCTGTGCTTGCAAAAAGTTGTGCCGATCGCATGCGCTATCGTAATCGATGTTCTGCGAAGCATTTTTGCAGGTATACTTGGCTATATTCAGCATTGTTTGTGGTTCCGCAAATTGTTACTAGGAGAAGCAGTGGTGTTTGCATTCATTCAGTAGTTGTGTGCCTGAGTTGCGAGAGTGACGTGTGTGTGACTGCAGTAGCACGACGACGATGCCGTAGAAGACGATCTTATGACAGCGAAGGCATGATATCTACGCTGGCCGTTCGACGCGAGCTTACGACACGACGATTGTTGGGTTCTTCATGGGTAGTGGATTAGCGTAAGCGAAAGAAATGTAGATTCAAAGGTCACCAATAACTCGTGCTTTACAATCGTACGTACCTATGGCTTTGTAATGTGGCGTATGTCGAAACGACGATGGCATTTGTACTCCAGCGAAGAAATGTTAAAACATGATTAAATTGGGGGATCATGAAGTTGGCAGAACGTCGCACTGTTTCTATGTATACGTACAATGCTACAAGGAAAGTGCTGGGGAAAGTGGGCCGGCCCGAAAGCGCAGTTCGACGCGGCACTTCAAAGCGAGAGCTGTCACGGAGAAAGAATTCGAGAAAGTGACAATGGGCGAGCGTTTCAAAGAGCTCGCTCCATTTGGAACGAGAGGAGTAGCATGCGATCGTGGTTGGAGCACCGAGCTGGCTGTGCCCTGCGGCGGAGGGTCGAGTCTACCATCGGTCCCGCATAACTTTCTTTTTATCAAAACGAGGCGAGACATTAACCTACCTACCTGCCGCGAAGTGCCAAGAATGACGCAATGAATGATTTGCGTTAAAAACCGCTAAACACAAGTTCGGAGGTAGACCACGGTGTTCCAGGCACCTTGCGATAGCTCGGTAGGTAGTCAGGAGGTCGGTAGGCGTTTCCTGTCTCAACACATTTTGCACCACTGTAATAAACAGAATCGTGACCGACGTACAGCAGCCGAATACTCTAACCTCGACCGCACGCATTCTCCTCTCTCGCCGAAGCCGACTAGCTCATCGAGACATTTTGCGCTTTCCCGTGACAGGCTCCCGCTTTATGTGCTGTGTCGACCTCCCCTCTCCAATCTCCGCCATCGGCCCACATTAAAGCACTGCACAGGCCGTTTTTTCAGTCCTGGGCCCAGCCTGAGAGCGCAAGAACCATGCGTTGGCCCGCCCGAACCAGGCCCGGTTTGGTTCGACCCATTAGTCGTTGTGCCTATACGAAGCAATAGAGTTCTTGGTTATTGTGAAGATACCATCATGTGATCAACGGGAATAGGGCGGCCTTCCAGGTGCACCAAGCACCTGTTTCTCCTGCGTCCGCTCTTCATGGCTATACTCTGTAACTGTGGAAGAAATAGACATTTCATTCGATTTCATTACCACCCGAACATACACATATTATTTATTCTATTAGTTGGTTAGAAAACATACACATACAATTGCCAGAGAAGAAAATAGGGAAGGATCAGGATGGCCAGTGCCATCGAGAGTGGCACGACGCCTGCTTACTCTTTAGGAATGAGGATACACAAGAAGAAGTTGAAGCTTATTTGCAAGATGCTCATTTCATTGCGTCAGGTGTACTGCTAAAGTATTTTTTTTTCGACTGATTGGTATACGATATGCGTATTTGTTCACATAAATTTGCAGGGAATCCACCGATCACTGCTAGAAAAACATACACAAGGCTGCAAACACGAGGGCTGAGCCACTTAACGCGTGAAAATGGCATTCAAAAGAAAAATGAACTAAGAGAATAAAATTTTGTGTTCTGTTTTCTTTTTCGCATTCCTTTCACCAATGTTGCAAAAATTACAGCATTCGTGCAGGCTCAAAGTATTTGTCTAAACACAACCGACCTTTAAAGGCCTAAATTTACTTAGTTAGGCTAATTGTGCGATAAACTATGGCAAGACATTCAACAAGTTTCAACAAATAGTGAATAAAAATAATGAAAACCAGTAGTGAGTTGCACGATTGATCAACACACAAATTAATTTGATGAATATTTTAGAACTTACTTCTACCACTTTATTTAAGAACTATAAGAACCTCATTAAAATTTATTTCATGTTTGTTTCTCTACTAAAATGATCATGAACAAGGCAGTGCAAAGTTGTACATCAATGACCCCTGACGAAAATCTAAATATTTTTGTGCAACAACAAAATATTGTGAACGACTCTGCCTTGAGGTAAGTCTGGTGCTCTTGAAAAATGCAACCATCTGTACTGAAACTGCTTTCATTCGCAGTCGCTCGCGTATGTGGGCAGCCTAGATGCAAATGTTGTGTGTTTGCGTGTAGGTTCCCTAATACATTGTAGGGAGGGAGCCTACACGCCCGGCCGGCCACCGGCGCCAGCCCTTTATATTGATTCAGCCCGTTCCAAAGGACATGACCAAATCATCGTTGCTAATAACTGTAGATCATAGAGGAAGGAATTCCTACATGTTCTAGGAGTATATATCGTAGTTTCCTATTGGCAGTTTCCTTATGGTCCCTGTTTCTTACGGTCCCTGTTATGGTCCATGCTCTCGATCGCCCACCCGCGGAACTCTGCGAAAGGTCCAGCACCATATCATCAATATTTCTCCCTTTTTAAAACGGTAGCTTTAAGGGCCCCGTTATGCAGAAAATACAGCGCCGACGGCTTTTTTCGTGCGTTGACCGTGCATTGGCCGTGCGTTGGACATGAGCGAAATCTCCCGATGGTAGTAAAGTAGTAATAAAATTTGTTAACAGGTCAAAGATTGATGTTAAGAAGGCCTTTGACTTGGTCAGTCACCTTCATGTTCTGCTTGGACTCTCAACTCTCGGAGTGCATGGACGGGTTCTCAAATGGATCGCTAACTTCTTGAAAGATATATATAAATACAAATGGCGGACAAATAAACGATACATACACGATAAACAAGGGAGTTCCGTAAGGAACTGTATTAAGTCCACTTCTCTTCAATGCAGCAATAGCAGGTTTACCAGAAGTACTTCCAGCAGACATAACCATATCTATGAATGCTGATGACATTTGAATATGGAGATCAAAAAAAGTCTCTAGAGGTTGTCAAGCATCAGCTGCAGGAAGCTTTGAACACAATAGGTGATTATTTAAGAGAATAGGGCATGCAGATACCTTACGCCAAATCATCGGTTTTTCCTTTCACAAGAAAAAAGGTAAGAAATTTTGGTCTTTCAATAGAAGGCCATGAGATCGAGCTGCTTCGGAAACATCGTCTTCTCTGTGTGATTTTAGACCACCAGCTTCGATGGGCTCATCATTTGACCACCCTGGAGGACCAAATTAGTTCTGTGATAAATGTTCACCGCAGAATCGCAGGCACGAAGTGGGGTGGAACAACTGCATCCCTGCTTCACGTCTACTCAGCACAAGTCCGTCAGAGAATTGCTTACTCCGCACCTGTATTGCACAAATTATCTGCGGCGTCCCTCCACCGGCTACAATTGTTGCAGGCTCGGAGTTTACGAGTGTGCCCATAGGAGTGCCGCAAGCTACGTCCAGTCACCTCACTATTGCAGAAGCGCGGGAACCACATTTCACCGTAATTTGCAGCCTGGAAAGATACCGACATCTCTCCAGAATTTCTACCCAGCGTTCTGCGCACCCACTTCTTTCTCTGTTAGATACACAGATACACGCCGTGTTTCAGGAGCATAAATCACGACTTCCACGATCAGTTTTTTGGCCCTCAGACCTCTGCTACCCAACATGGCTTCTGCAGGCGCCGAAAATAGAAACGTCAATCGAAGGGGTTAAAAATAAAAGCGATGTTTCCACATTAGTAGCGAAACATTTAGCGTTGCATCACCAATTTGACAAGCACCAGGAATCTATTCACGTCTACACGGACGGTTCTGTAATCAAAGAAAGTGCGATTGCAGCTTATGTTATACCATCCTTACAGGTAGAGTACGCTTGTCGACTAGGACGCACGTCGTCACCAACATAGCGGAATTAGTGACAATTCTCCAAGTCACTTAATTTATCAAAACATATAGACACCAACAAAGTGGGTAATCTGCAGCACGGACTCTTTATCGGCTTTAGTATGTCTTGAAAATATTGATGACAGCCAACTACACGCACGAATAACATACTACTGTTTGACTCAGGCTAATGAAAGGAAACATGAAGTGATATTACATTGGGTGCCGGGACAAGCTGTTATAGGAGGCAACGAATTAGCGGACTCGTTGACAAAATCGGCTCATAAAGGTGCAAAAATTCAACTCATTCAGAAATTCAACTCATCCCTTCATCACCAATGAACACGAAACGCATATTGAGAGTACTAAAGAACGACTTGTGCATGTCAATCTGGTTTAATGAAAATACCAAGGAATCAATTCTTTACGAAGGAGACCCTCAACTCAAATACCAGCTGGATGTAGAACTTTCGAAAAGTACCGAGACACTAATTCATTGACTGCGCCTTGGGACAGCTAGCATACACCAAACATTTCCTATATGGCATAAAACGGGCTCCTTCCCCGGCTTGCTCATGTGGTCACGACGATGAGGATGTTCACCATCTACTTCTCGAATACACCTTATACGCGATGCAAAGACGGTAGCTAGAAAAAGAGCTACACTCCACTGATCCTCACAAAATTGATGGGCCAATGGCCATCGAAAATAGCACAGCGAAAAGCATTTAACACACTTGAACACTTTTACGCCCAGACAGTCGTCGTTAACAAGTACTACATATTGCACTGAATAATCACACGATGTTACTATAACTTGCTTCTATTATTTGTAATTATTAGTGCTTGTATATTACGCATTATACTGTTCTTTTGTATTATGTGCGTGCATTATTTTAACTCTGTGTAATTCCTCATGTGTTTATATACTCATTGTAGTCTACATCACGGCCGTTTGTGTGTTTGTGTCTGTTGACAAACTCATTGTGGTGCTACTTGCATTTGACTTTTATATTGTTATGTTCACGGGTGTATAGGACTGTGTGCTGTGGATTTCTGATTCTATGACATGGTTTCTTTTCATTTTCTAACATCATTTTTTATGCTGTTGTTTCCTCTATGAGAAAAGGAGTAGCCGTCACCATTATGAGGTGACTGCGTCTCTTTCTTTTATTTTCATTTCAATAATAAAAAGAAAAGAACAGGTCGAAGAATGTTCGCATTGACGCCAACTTTCTCCGGGAGGCTTCTGTAACGGAAGTAAAATATTCAAGCTAGAAAGAAATTTGGTGTCCAGGTCGAAATCAAACCCAGGAACTTCGGAATGCGAAACGGCCACGAAAGCTCGTTGGTTCAAGCGTTTTAGAGGGGGTCGTAGTGAATGCCTTGTGGTCTTTGATTTAGTGGTGCGGAACGATAGCATGAGAAGCCGCCAGGTACCCTTTAATGCTATCGCATTTTGCTCCTAAAGGCGAAGTGTATAAGCGTCTCCCAAGCTGCATCAGTGTACACGCTTTACAGACGCACGCCCTTTGAATGCTGAGAAATACGTGGATTCGGGATATGTACACGGTAATCCATACCACTTAAATTTTTATAGCGGAATCCATATCGGGCAAACAGAACGGTGCTTAAGTGAACGTCTGAAATAGCGTAACGCTCAGAAAGGAGGAGGCGAAGGCCACCTTGCGCCTGACTGCTGCGTGTGTGCACTACATCTTGACAACTATAACTAACTATATAACTAACTAACTAAACATAACTATAATTATGTTTCACGAAAGGGATCAATATACTACGTGCGCGCGAGGTTGTCGGAGCAGCAGCAGCAGTGCTGAGTGATGATTAAGAGCGCACGAGTTCGGCTTCAGCTAAGGAATTTGATTTTCTAGACAACTTGTGAAAGCTTGATGCACTTGTTGACTTTGTACGCGTGTTTCCGCGTCGTGCATTATTTGTTTGGTTCTCCCCTGGTTTTTTGTTTTCCTTGTTGCTGCGTGTGTAAATTTAAAACGCCTGGCTCTAAATATGAGTAAGAAGCTACAGCGCTTAATTTGCTCCTCTCGGTTTGCTTCGACGCCTGTCCTGTTCCGCGCTAAATATCTAAAGGATATGAGTGCTATCGCACTTTTTTTTAATTAGGTGTTGAAAGAGGTTAGAAACGTAGACGTTTCTGCATCTTGTTCATACTGATTGTGAATCCAAAAGTATCTATACATGTTGGTGACTCTACACATGGAGGCGTAGTATATCACTTTCTTTTTTTAATCGCCTGTGGCATGTGCGTTTTTCCGCTAACAGTTTCCCAGAAATGTGCGCCAAGCAGTTTGGGATTATTTTCACTTGAACAATGTATTTTTTTTAGCAAGTTTTCGAATGCTGATCTCTCCAAAATGACGCTATAGACTTTGGACTTCTGCTAAGCAGACAATATATTGATTACTGCTTGGCTTCAATTTCGGAACTTGGGCATACGTCGTCGAGTAAATATTTGAGCAAATTAGTGAATCTTCCTAATTAGCCACTAGAAACAGCGATTTGTCGCGCTAGTAACGTCCACTTCTTCAGGTAACCAACGTGCTCTTGGCGATTAAAAATAATTGATAAAATAATAGTTAAAAGCCTGCAGAACGCATTACGTACGACCTGCATTACTGCAGCAGCTCAAGTTCTTGAGTTCCCTAACGAAAATATTTTTTTCTCTTTCTTTCTTTCTTTCTTTTACCGCTGGATGGATTCTCATGTGCCTCTGCACTTGCAGACTGGGCGCATTCTTCCTGTGGTGCACGATAACTCACCAAATTGGACGCAAATTTGCGACAAGCAGTTAAAATCTAGAAAGCAGTCGCCATATCACTCCCTTTGTTTCGAGAATGTTCGAGCAATTACGCAAGCTCCCTCGGAGGTTTCTGGGACGGACCTCTCGCGGGAAGGTGCATTGCCGCTCGCGCTGACGTGACACGCTGGACCTGAAGCGATACTCGCCTCGGGTCGAAAACAATCAGCGACCCGAGCTTGAACGCGAGGCGCGCGTGGGGTCGCACCTCTCGCCTTCTCTAAGCATTGTCTCCGTCTTGCGAGGAGAAAGGCGCATTTCGCTTTTTTTTTTCAAGCACCTATCGGGGGCCGCACGGCCGCAACGGAGGTCGTCGCCCCCGATGCCCGGAAGACACAGTGACACCTGCACCCGGCGCATCGATATGACAGTTGCACGGAATGCAACTATAGGGTTCTACGTTTTCGGGTTAGTCCTATTAAGAAATTGCGAAAAACACCCGCCGGTAAAAAAAGGAAATGCGATTTGTATTTATAGTATGAATACACTTTAATTATTCTCTTCATGTTTTATTCAGTGTTCAGTGCCAGACTTCAGAAAAAGAAAGAACTCAGAATTTCGGAGCCCTCAGTAGTTGATCAGGTGACCGTGCCGTGATACACAAGGAAATAAAGTTTGAGAAAGCGAAGGTGTTCGTCTTGTCAACAAACACTTCACACAGCGTACTTATCAAGCTGAAGTTCCTTATGTAGAGATAAAAGTTTGATGATATGAGAGGCCGAAAGCGTTGGCCTGAGGTGCACTCCTCTAGCCACCTACTGCGTGCCGGGGAAAGGGGAAAGAAAGAGAAGCATTAACGACGCGTTATATTACGGGCAGCATAAAAAAGAATCTTTTTCCTTCCTCTTAACGACTGTATATCTCGACAGAATTAAGGTACAAAACACATACCGAGCAAATCCTCCTGAAAGCCTTGAGTCCTGCAGTATGGACCTGGAAGTAGGGCCTTGATGGCCCGTAAAGTGGGTCTGCAATAACGTCGTTGGTCCAATGTAATGTCATCTGACAACGGTTTACTATTGAAGCGGGCAAGGTCGTCAGTCAGCCTCTGTTGTACTGGACATGGCACAGCTCACAGTGCTCGGTGCGCTGCATTGAGTGCATGTTAACACGCGTCAACGCAACCCCCCAGCCTAAGTATGTGTAGAACACTGGCACAGCTGCGTTCATTTTTTTTTTTTTTTGGTGACCGCCTAAATGTTAGGGCCCAATCTCTGGAGGCGTCTGCGGCGAACTTCCGGGCGGTCCCAGTGCTTTCCTGACGCTTCTTGTATAAGACTTGAGCGAAGGCAGTTGGCATCCGGTACTGAAAATGAGATTTTATACAGCGACTCTGAGGAGCTTCGAATGTAACGTTCGAACGATCTGCTTTCAATAATAAAGGAACTAGAAGCGCCGAATCTACTCCTTTGCATTGTGTGTACCGTCTCCCTGCCGTACATCCGCATGTACTGTCAACTCGATGGAAGGAAGCATTTGTGACAACCTTTGCGCAGACGTTGGCTTGACATTAATGAGTCGTAGAAAAGCTGTGAATTCATTAACAACTTCCAATAGTATTAGCTGTTGTTGCATATAGAAGTTTAGCCGTACCCTGCGGCGAAACATTCCTCACGACTTGCACTATACACCAGCGAGTCATTCTGGTGCCGCACTCAGATTGTGAACCTATGCAAGCATGAAGCGGTACTACCGGTTGCGTTCGACACGTATGGGCAGTTATTTTTGCCACTGAAGCGTGACATTATACCCTGCCTGCAGGATGTGGTGTCATGACGAGTAAACTGGTGAAGAAATCGTTCAGCCCCCATAGTTTTCTGTAGGATGCGTACCAGACTGATTGTGAGAGCAGAACTGCGGCATCGCCCACGTGATAGCGTCGGCAGCGGGTGATCCAAATATTATTTGCGAGAAAAGTTAGAAACGCTACTTGTCATCACCATTTCTTCCGGACTGATTTTATTGGTATATGAGATTTTTGTATTTTTGTAAACTGTGTACTTGCATTTCTTGTTTTCTTTTTTTCCCTTAGTTTTCTTTTAGCTGCTTATGGTACTTGCATAGCATGTTCAAATTTTGGTACAAACTGAATCTTCCCATCTGGTTAACCTCCCTGCCTTCCCCCTTTATTCTCTCTCTCTTTCTCTATATCTCAACTTTTGGTAAGGATGAGTTCAGAAACTTTGTATTGCGATGTTTTGAAAAGTATTACTTCTCAAGTGACTAATGATATGCCTTTAAATATTTTCCGCCAATGGAACCTAGGCTTTATTAATTTAAGTTTCTTAATTTTCTTGCACGGGCGAAGGTGTTGCTAAGCAATAGAAAGCATGCAAATGCTTCCCTTGTGGATGCACGGTCGAAATCATGGAATAATTTGAAATTATATGCCAAGTTGCATGGCTATATAACTTGTCAAAACGCCCTTCAATTTTCTTTCTGCACTCGCGCTCCTAATATATGCAAACTTTAAATCTTAGTCTGTGAGCTGTGTACTTGTATTTCTACTTCCCTTTTGTCTTTTTTGTTGTTGTTTTAGTTAATAATGCAATTGTATAGCATGTTTAAATTTTTATGACAATGAGTTCAGAAACCTTCCGTTGAACTGCTTCAAAATGAGTATTATTTTTCATCTGATTAATGAGATGGCGGTATATTTATCGCCAGCGCATATTTATATCCAGTTCAGTGCGATTCAGGAATGATGTTGCGAGGAATGCAATCCGCAAGGCTGAATGGGCTTTTTTTATTTCATAGCACACTACTGAAACATGATCGGAGAGTGTTGTATTGCCGGTGTTATTGCAAACATGAAAGCATGTAAACGTATTTTTCGTGGCTTTTGTAGAAAGGATGCAATGGTCTTTTTTAACAGAGGCTTCCGCAAGTATTACAAAATCTGAGGAAGCTTTATTTTATGAGTCAGCATATCCATGTGACAGCGTCTTGCCTTATACTTAATGTGAATTTCTGCATGTGTATCTTTAATGTTTCTTTTTATATTTTAAAAATTATTGTATGTTGATTGGTTAGCCTAAGTTAGTAGACCTGGTGAAAGCAAACTGCCGAAATAGGACACTGCCACGGTTCAGACGCTTGAAAGGCTTTTACAACGTTATTTCATTGCGTTTTATCGCGAATATATCGGCGCGAATAGGCGATCGGCATTTCATGAAATCAAGAGTTCGACGAAAACTCTTCTGGTCGGGATTGCTCATAGTCGAGGGTAAAACGGGCGCCGACCAAAAACATTAAATGAAAAGAATCCAAGACGTTTCGGCTCCCATACGGGGGCCTTGTTCACAATGAAAGTAAACGAAAGGGGGGATATGATTATGTGGGTGTGAATAGATGGCGCAAACAGCGGGCATAAACGGAAGGGAGGGTGCCGCCATTGCGGTTCAGCGTGGTATCAGTAGTTTGGGTTAGTAATGACTCGAGATGCAAACGTGAGGTTAGATTACTTTCAGCGGCTAACACATGCGCCCTACCTTAGTCAATATTACGTCCATCTGTTCTCTATGACCTCCCCAAGACACACAAGCCTGCTGTACCAATGCGGTCCATCGTGGATTACAGACGGTCTCCTCTTCACGCCCTTTCCAAGTACTTGCACAGCGTCCTATCCGCACTTGTGGGCGGCTGCGGCTCTACACATGTGCGTAGTTCGAGCGACTTCATCCAAAAAGCACGCGATCTTAGTCTTGACGACGACGACACTATGGTGTCGTTCGGCGTGACCTCCCTGTTTGCTTGTGTGCCGATCGACCTCGCTGTTCACGTGCGTTCTGCTGCCCTCCAAGATTTTCGCTGTCCAAGAGGACACCGTTCGTGGTTACGGTCCTGCGCAAGCTTTTGCGGTTCTGTCTTGAAAATACTTATTTCGTTTTCCAAAGCTGCTTCTACAAACAACTTTAAGGAACGCCGATGGGTGCCTCCCTGTCGGTTAATGCTGCGAACCTAACGATGGAAGCAGTAGGACGCCGAGCTCTAGCGACGTTCGTGCCGCGGCCAAGAATATTTCTTAGATATGTGGACGACTGCTTCCGTGTGATAAAGAAGGATGCCCTGGATGCTTTTTCGTTGCACTTAAAGTCGATAAAACGCGCCATAAATTTTACCGTTGAATTGGAGGAGGATCATCGCTTGCCCTTTCTGGATGTCATGGTGCAACGTGAAGGAACAGAACTTCGTTTTAATGTGTTCCGAAAACCTACGTGCACGGGACGCTGCTTGAACTTTATGTCAATTCATCCTGCTTGCCACAAACGTTCTCTCGCCGCATCGCTCATACAACGTTCGCAACAAACCTGCAGTTATCCTAAAGACCTAAAAAAATATTTGGAAACTATTCATCTTGAGCTTTCACGGAACAGCTACCCTAATTAATTTGGATGGATGGATGGATGGATGGATGGATGGATGGATGGATGGATGGATGGATGGATGGATGGATGGATGTTATGAGCGTCCCGTTTGGAACGGGGCGGTGGGTTGCGCCACCAAGCTCTTGCATTTGTGGCTCCAGATCAGCGCCACCTATCCCGCCCGCCTAGTGCAACCGCCGCCACGTTCGCTCCTCGTAAACGTGCTGCGATACCTTATGCTCCCGGTACTAGCGAGGCCTTAGCCCGTATACTTCGGTCTTTTGACGTGCGTAAGATAATTCTGCGGCCTCACGGAGGACTTTGCCTCGATAAGTGGACGCACCCAGAACTCGCCAGTGCTCTATGGAGTGCAGCCGGCTTGACCACCGACGATCGTCAGGACATCATATTCCGACTGCGACCTCAGCAGAACTTGGCAAATCATCAGCACACCCCAGTCACACGTAACCGACGCATTGTACAAGGTGAGCGAGCTGAACCTTGGTCAGCGGGTCTATCCCCTCACAACATATTTTGCGGCCCGAGACAACTCATGCATGGGAATTTTTCCTGGTCTTTTGCCCGGGACACCATCTTCCAAGCTAGTGGATGAGCTTTTGGTTCCTGGAACTCAAATACTTCTAGCACGAATGATGGGACAAACCAACGTTGCGTTGGTAACATTTGAAGGACTTAAAGTGCCTCGCTACGTGCGTTTCTATGGTGCAGAACTCCGCTGCTACCCCATCGACCCCGCCAACTGGTCTGCAAGATATGTCACAAGCTCGGCCATTGGGCTGATTACTGTCCTACGCCGCACGTGGTCATTTGCGCGACGTGCGGGGCTGACAACCCCACCCCGTCACATCCGTGCACCCCACACTGTAGATCCTGTGACGGGACCCACCCTACAGCGGATCCAAACTGCCCGCGGCGTGCTAGGCAGACACTGAACAAAGCTTGGGTGCGGAAAGCTCTCGAGAAAGAGCAGCGTGAACTCCAACCCTCCAGCGACCCGACCACTATCACAGATACGGCGGAGACCCGAACGTCGCGCGCCCCAACGAAGGAGACCAGACAAGTCCGGTCGGAGACCCGTTCGAGATCCCGTCGCAAGTTCCGGAAACGCCCCAAGTCTCGGTCCCGATCCCGCGAGGCATCGGTGCGCCTCCCAGAGAGGCGCCCTCCTTCCCCATCTTCCTAACAACCCTACAAGAAGGCCCTGCAGACCAACGCCCCAGCCAAGGTGACCCTGGTCCCTTCAGGGGTGCAGCGGGCCCCGGAGAAGAAAATAGCAATGGAGGCGCCTCGGGAGGTAGGTCGGGCGGAGGGTCCCCCACAGCTCGCTCTGCCCCATAAATCTCTCCCTACCCCTTCCCCTGTTACCAATTCGTTATAAAATTCCGATCCTCTAATAGAAATAGCCCGCCTACGTCGTGACATGGACGCGCTCTGTGAGCGCCTGCAAAAACAAATGGACGCGCTGGTGGAAGACATGAGCACTAGTATGCAGGCGGCTCTGGACAGGATAGAACGCCAAATGGAAGCCCTTCAAATAGGGATTACGGAGCAAGTGAAATCATGTATAGAGTGCACTTTCGCACGCATGCAAGTTCCTGAGCTTAGCGGTAACAACGAGAGCGCGCATTCCGACCAAGGCTCTCGGCCGCAACCTTCAAATGTGGGCACCCGGCGCCCGCATCCCTATGCACAACCGCCTGCTTCCTCTCGCGATGATGATGGCGCCGCGTAACGCGGAGCAACTAGTGGTGTGGCAGTGGAATTGTAGGGGATTCCGCCGAAAACGAGGTTCCCTACAGCAGTATATCGCCACATCCACGAACCCTCCCGGTGTCATCCTCTTACAAGAAGTCAATTGCACCCCTTCTTTATCCGGCTACAGCACGCTCTCGGATGTCTCTCCTCTTGTGGGAGCCTTAGTTTCGAAACATGTTACATGTTTCATGCATACCACTAACATTGACATTCCTCACCAAATATTGGAAATAATTACGCAAGGTAAACAGCGAGAGTCTGTTTATACTCAATGCATACAGTTCCCCCCGTTCGCGAACGCACTGTTTTCAGCACCTACTAACAGCATTTGGTAGGTTTGGACGGGTTTGTGTGGTGGCCGGCGACCTTAACGCTCCGCATACTGCATGGGGTTACGTTAAATCGCAGGCTAAAGGGACCCGCTTATGGAATGCCATCTGTAACATGAGATACACACTGCTTACCGACCCAGAGCACCCCACTCGGATAGGCAACAGCGTATCTCGCGATACCTGCCCTGACCTTACCTTCGTGCGCAATACTGGCCCAGTCGTTGCGCACGGGCCTTTAGAGGAGCACCTTGGTAGTGACCACTACATTGTGGCGACCACCATGGGGTGCGCGCAGGCCCGAGCGAAATCTGCGTATAACGGATTGGGCGAAATTCAGGGAACGTCGCCAGGACCCACCTGAGCGCCAAGGGTACGAACGTTGGCTTGACTCTCTCGAACAAGATCTAGAGACCACCACAAGCACACTGCGCACCACAACCGAGACACCGGACATAGACCCGCATTTACTTCATCTTTGGAACGCCCGCAGAGGGTTAATAATAATATTTGGGGTTTTACGTGCCAAAACCACTTTCTGATTATGAGGCACGCCGTAGTGGAGGACTCCGGAAATTTTGACCACCTGGGGTTCTTTAACGTGCACCTAAATCTAAGCACACGGGTGTTTTCGCATTTCGCCCCCATCGAAATGCGGCCGCCGTGGCCGGGATTCGATCCCGCGACCTCGTGCTCAGCAGCCCAACACCATAGCCACTGAGCAACCACGGCGGGTCGCAGAGGGTTGACACGACGATGGAAACGACAACGCCTCAACCGCAAACTTAGGAAACGTATGGATCAAATTACACGGGAATCCCAGGAGTATGCAGAGATCCTTACGAGGAATAACAGGCGAGGATTTTGCGATCGCCTCTCAGGCACATTGAGCACAGCAAAAACGTGGTCGATTCTTCGCTCCCTAACAGATCCCACCACAACAAAGGGAAAAACATTTTAACAGCTGCACATCCTAATGCACGAGTACAGGGACGATGTCTCGACACTCCTCAGAGAGCTAGAGAAGCATTTCATACCCACAGGCCCGCCGCCGCAGTACCCTGACTATCCTTATGTAGGCGAGGCGAACGAATTGCTCGATGCAGACATCACATCTAACGAGGTGCGGGTGGTCCTACAAGACCTACACCGCAACACGGCACCGGGAGTCGACCACATCCGATTCGCCACCCTTCTTAACCTCAGTGACGCGGATATTAACCACCTCACCCATATCTTCAATGACTGCTGGCGCAAGGGCATGCTTCCCCAAGCGTGGCGACACGCCGACATCACACTGATCCCCAAACCGGGCAAGCCTGTTTAGGTTGAAAACTTACGACCCATCTCCCTAACATCCTGCATTGGTAAGCTCATGGAGCATGTACTCTTCCGGCGTCTGCAGCCCTTCCTCGAAGAAAAATCATTCTTTTCTAACTCTCAATTCGGATATCATGCTCATCTGTCTGCCAAAGATGTGCTTTTACAATTGCGGGAGGAAGTCATAGGACCTCCGTCGTCCGCTTAAACGAGAGCACTCATCGCCTTAGACCTAAAAGGGGCATTCGATAATGTTGAACATGACCTCATCCTTCGCAATGTTGCTCATTCACACTGTGGAATTCGTATGTACAACTATATCCGCGCATTTCTTCGAGATCGCACAGCCACCGTAGGAATGGGACCGCATCGATCCGGTACGATTCGCCTCGTAGGACGTGGGACACCCCAGGGCTCAGTTATTTCCCCTACTCTATTCAATATCGCGCTCGCAGGGCTCCTCCGGCTACTCGACCAGATCCCTGATGTCGCCCACGCTATTTATGCGGACGACATTACTATCTGGTCGACACGGGGTTCCGACGGAGCCATCCAGGACCGACTGCAGCAAGCAGTCGATACAGTTTCCGAGTACGCGAGAAAATGCGGCTTAAGATGTGCTCCGGAAAAGTCGGAGCTCATAATCATTCGCCCCCGCAGCCGTTCCTCTACTCCTCCTACCACTGTGCACGTGGATGGCACACCGATACCACAGGTTAATCGTGCTCGTATCCTCGGCCTACACATCCAAGCGGATGGCAGGTCAAACTACACTATTTCCCTTCTATCCAGACAGATTGAGCAAATTCTGGCCATGATCCGGAGGGTCTCCAACAGGCGCTCGGGCCTTCGAGAAGAGGACCCGCTGCGCTTGGTGGAGGCATGCGTGATCAGCCGCCTTACATACCATCTCCCATTTCAGCGGTTGGCCCAAGTGCAACAACTTCGCATAGACGCAATGATTCGCAAAGCGACGAAGCTGGCCCATGGCCTCCCGAATTATACTTCCACACGCCGTCTCCTTAACTTAGGGACACATAACACACTAGGCGAGCTGCTAGAGGCACATTGGGTCAGCCATCGCCAGCGCCTCCTACTCACTCCTACTGGCCGCCATCTTCTCACACGGCTAGGATACTCTGTCCCACCCCTTGAGTCTGAAACCCGTCCAACGATCTTGTCGTCAGCGATACGCCAAGCACTAAGTATTCATCCATTGCCACGGAATATGCACCCCGAGCATGACAAAGGGCGGCGCAAAGCCCGTGTACGATACATTGGCCGCATGCATGCAAACCTCCCGGAAACACATACTTTGTACACGGACACATCACGCACTCAAGAGGGCTATACCTCTGTAGTCTTGGATGGCACCGAATCCCTGAGAGACTCTGCTGCAATGCGCGGAACAAATGCCGCTTACGGAGAAATTCTCGGTGTTGCTCTTGCAATTCGATACGCCATCCGTGTTCCTGAGGAAGTGTATATATTGACGGACTCGCAACAGGCATGCCGGGCGTTCCTATCAGGACATGGCATCCCGAGAGCGGCGCACCAAATTCTCAAACAGATCCCGCAAAATACATCAACCACACCTCCCCGCATCCACTTACTCTGGACCCCTGGTCATACCTCGCTGCTGGGTAACGAACGCGCACATGCGGTTGCCCGAGAAATTTCCCTCCGGGCGACTCGGCGTGGTGAGGCGACTAGTTCAGAGTGGCGGAATCCCTTGCTCCGTTACAAAGACATACTCCGTCATTACACACGCATTCGTCGCACCCACGCCGCATCACCACCGTCCTTCTCGCGGGAGGAAACAGTGGCATTACGCCAGTTACAAACCGCAACTTTTCCAAATCTTGTCTCTCTCAATAAATTCTACCCATGCTGTTATGCAGATCGTTGCCCTGGCTGTGGCAGCTCGCCCACAAACTTCCACGTCACGATTGAGTGCACTGCAAACCTCTTTCCTCCCTTGCCAACTCTCCTTTACCCCCTACGCAACAAAGAGCTGTGGGACGATGCCCTCCGCGACGCACCTCCCGAGGTACTCCGAGCTGTGATACAACGGGCTCGAAACATCGCCGAAATCATCTTACGGACCCTGGACTGAGGGTTCCTCCCACACTGCTCTCGCCATTCAAATATTATTAATAAAGATGTTTTACTCTCTCTCTCTCTCTCTCTCTCGCTGATCCCGCCAGCTGCTGAGTCGGTCCTCGCACCGCGTCAGACGCCGAACACTCCCGTTCTTCTGCCGAACTCCGTAGCTTACACCGCCATCGTAAATGCTGTCGTTAGCGCTTCCCCAGTTGCGGAAGCCAGCGAGCTAACGAGCACTCCACTCCCGGATTCGGACGACGATAACGACGCGATGGACACCTCGTCCTTGTGCAAGCGCTCGCGCCCGAGCAAGTCCTGCAGCGATGACGAGGCCCCGCGAAAGCTAGCGGCGATAGGTTCTGATGAATCAATGCCCCCCTCCAGTGCCAGCCGTGTATACGAAAATGCCGTGAGTAGGCGGCTGACTCTGTAGAACATTTCGACGACGGTACGGCCAATACAATGCAGAACCAGAGCAGCCCACCTGCCACGGAGCTCCACGATGAAGAGATCTTCACAAATGTGATCTCACGCAAGCAGAAACGCCGCCTGCTCGCATCAACACGAGAAGGGATGGCCGCTGGTGCGGCCCCTGCTGCACACCAGTTGTCACCGGTTGCTGCGCCAATGCTTGCTACCGGGCTGCCTGCTGCCGACTCTGGTTCCCGCCTACCAGCTGTTTCTGCTACTGCTGGGACCACAGGGGCTGGCGCGCCTGCATCCTGTGTCGCTGGCACGGTCCTCTTCAAGCCGGCATCCGCGGCAGCTTCGTTTCATCGGACCTTGCCTCGCCATCCCGCAAGCGCTCTCCGCGCTGCCTGGAGTCGAGGAGGTGCGAGTGAATACGCAAAAGAACATTGCGGCGGCTAACGCCGCAACACCCGTGCAGCTACAGTTCCTGCTGGCTACGACCGAGCTGGCCGGGATGCTCTCCTCCCTGCAGACCGGAACTCGCCACCAGGTGGCCGAGCTGAACGGACGTGCGCCTTTTCGTCTCCTGCAGTCACTGCCTTGCATCTGTTACTTTGGGCCTTAGGACCTAAAAGTCGCATCGACCGTGACCATGGATGACCCAGAGGCAGCTTTCAACGTTCCATTCATTACCCGAGGACATGGAGTTACAGCAGTTTGAAGACGCCCTCACGCCAGAGGACGCGCCAATCCTAACAAGCACCTCGAGCGACGGCATGGTAGACACCACCGCTTCGAGGAAGTCGCCGCTGCGTTCACACGTGAATCCATTCGCTGCACTTGCTGACCCTGAGCCACCAAGGGGAAGCAAAGGCAAGTGCGATGATTTACTCGTCTCAAGCCTACTCATTGTACCCACCGCCAAGCATGGGCAGAAACGCACACGCGGAACAGTGTCCGCGATAGCTGCAGCTGCAGCAGCTAAACCCAAATCTGCGTTTCGTCATGGCGTCTCTCGCTACAACGGCAACCCGCCGCCAGACTTTAACGCGTATGACTCGGACTCGGCTGCTGCTCACGAAGATGACAGCGAACAAGGAGCATGGAAGACCGTCACATATAAACGCCGCGATCCTGGGAAGAAACAACCGAACGCGCGCGTTCAAGGCCATTCATACGCTCAGTGTGATCCTAAAACCTCAAGAGCCACGCAGAGTCATGGATGAAAATTTCATTGTTATTGACGAGGCAATCTGGAATCACATTCACAGCGCTCCCTCAACGCATGAAATGGAAGCTGACCCGATCGTTCAGATCAAATACTTGGACAGGAGTAATCAAACAACAGTTGACACCGATGACCGCGACACGCGAGATGCCCTTCTGGCTTTAATACAGCTTCCAATAAATGGCAAGCCAACTGCATTTCAGGCATACGAGGCCATACAAAAGGATCAAGTCCGGGGCATTATCCGCAACGCAGGAGGAATGACTGCCGAGCAGCTTATGTCTAGAGGTCTGGACAGGAGAGGTCCTGGACAGGACGGCCATCAGAAATTACCTGGGGCTTCCAAGGCACTCCAAGATCGCCGCAATACTGGCCGAGGCTGGCGAATGACCATTGTCACTGCTCATGTTGCAGCCGGGGCTGGGGCATATTGACAGGCTGCACCGCACACCAGACGGCCATGCTCTACTAGTCCGGCTCCGGAGCCTGCCGGCTTCACGCATGGGCAGCCTGTGCCGCCTCTATGAGGAGACAGTTCTCTACCTACGTGTGGCGGCGGCTCTTCCTCCTCCGCAACGCAGGAGGAATGACTGCCGAGCAGCTTATGTGGGGGGGGGGGGGGATGAACCTGCACTGCCGAAAATGCGACATTATCAGCGCTCGCCCCGTTGGGGAGAAAGGCACAGCTGTAGTCACTTTCAAAGGGACTAGCCTTCCATACAAAATCGGGCTCAAGTATTTCACAATACGAGCCTACCCGTTCAAGTCGCATGTCTGCGCTTGTGAGACGTTCCACAAATTAAGACACGGAAAACAGCATTGTCCGAATTTTCACAGCCCGCGTTGTGCCACGTGTGGCTGAAAGCAGCATGGTAGTGACGAGGTCTGTCCCAACCAGGGGCTGAAATGCCACAATTGCGGGGGTAAACATCTTGCAACGGCTCGAGTCTGCCCCAGCTCATAAAGATCAACAAACAGCTGCGCGTGAAGTCAAAACACTCTCAGAAGCAAAGCCAGCACTCCATGGGGTCACAACCGCAAGTTCACGAGCGCCCCCAAAAGACGGTGACCATGAGACACAACTTTTACACTGGGCATCCCCGCGCTACATCAACATCAACTCCAGCGATGCCACCGGAAAATAAACCGCTTTTCGACCACAGCAAACGTACCTTTGGTAATGTCGTCAAGATGGCTAACAGCGAAGCGTTAGAACACGCGAAAGCGAGTCACGCCAAAATTACAGGTCAGTCTGTCCCCGCCTCACTTTCAGAAAATGAAGGTGCACGTGTTCACCGACAAGTCCACGAAACCACCTCTCGAGCCCTCATTGTCGGGGTACTAAAGCAGAGCCAGAATAAGCTGCTAGAAACGCAGCAAAAACCACAAATTCACTCTGATTACGAGGCCATCTTCTCTGCACGCCTGGCACAAATGGAACACAACATCACATAAAGGGTACAAACGATGACAGAACGAGGTATCGAAACATGCGTTCGCACCGTCATGGAGCGCCTAATGCTCAACGGAACGCTCTCCTTCGGGGGTTATTACCCGAGCCGTATCAGTTAATAGGGCTCCTTTGCTGTCTGTGCAGAGAGCTCCGACGCAGATGGCCTGCACACAACATGGCTCAGCTAATCCCTCAAGTTAATGTTTGCGGTAACGGTCGGGATGTGGGAGCAGCCATCCCGACCGTGATTCAGTGAAACTGCCGCTACCTCAAGAAGAAAAAAGCGGACATGATTTTACGCTGGGGCCTGCCGCATAACAGTCTCAGACCTGCCGTCCTGGCATTGCAGGAGGTGAAGTGCTTCATGCCCCGCTCACCATGCTACGAGGGCTATGGCTTCCCTGAAGACACCGACACACTTGCGTGCACAGCTGTGTATGTGGATCGAAGACTCGCCCACACAAAGCTCGACACTGAGCCCTGGTGTTCGAATATTGCTAATGTTAATGGACGCCGGATTCAACTCGCACCCGAAAGAATAATAATTGTTTTTTCCATGTACAAACGTCCAGAAAACGCACGAAGGAAGACTAAGCGCGCCTCGGTAGACTTCAGCTACATACACCATTTTCGGAAGATCTATCTCAATTATACAATTCTAATCTGTGGAGACTTCAATGCTCAACACGTAGCCTGGAACTATAACAAGTGCAGCCCACGCGGTCGTCGTATCATGGAAGAGTTTGACCATTATGGGCTATCGCTCCTTAATCTGCCGCAATCCCATACGAGGCTCGGACAGGACACAAGGCAAGCAGACACGACGTCAGACCTAACATGGTCCTCGAGACTCAGAACCTGCCAATGGAAACTTCTAGAGGACTCTCTTGGCAGTGACCATCTTCCAATTGCCATAACAGTGAGAACAAATGGTTCCTCGTGCCACCCGTCCTCTTACAAACGGGATTGTGCGATTACGCACTGGGACAAATATCGGATGCTGCTGGAAGAAAACAGCCCAATTAATAATCTTGACTCCTTAACGCAAGCTATGACGCGTGCCAAGGGCACAGCAATTCTAAGACGCTGCGGGTTTCTCCGGACCAACCAGATTCGGATAGGCACCTCCTGCATCTATGGAACCGCAGGCTCAGACTTCTGTCTTCTTATCGAGCGAAGGGGCGCCCCCGTACACTACGAACTAAACTACGTTCTTTACAAGAGGAAATCGAGAAATATGCGGGAGAGTTAGCTTCAGAGCATTGGATGCAGGTGTGCAAGCAAATCAATGGATCGACTAATTCAAGCAGGGCGTGGGCTATATTGAGATCTCTTCTTGGGCACCGTAAAACCGCAGACGCCGAAGCTCGCGTTGCCTTGAAAGAACGCATCACCAATGCCGAACTCGCAGAAAAAGCGGCAGATATCTTTTTTCCCCAGTCAAATAGTACCATAAGTATAACCTATGCGCGGGACGATGACCAAGACGGAGACGATGATCTAAACCAGCCCTTCACGGCCAGCGAGCTCGAAGACGCCATACACAGAATGAACACCCGTGGCGCGGGTTGATGGAATCACGGCAGCGCACATAAAAACCTTACCAAAAGATGCAAAATTGCTCTTCTGGCGGAGTTTAACCGTATATGGAAAGAAGGAACTCTCCCACAAGAATGGCGCCACTCCATTGTCAAGCCTATTCCGAAACCGAACAAGTCACCGAACTGCCTGGGAAACTTAAGACCAGTTTCGCTCACGTCATGTCAGTGCAAACTTTTGTAGAGCATGGTGAACGCAAGGTTAATATGGTGGTTGGAGGTAAATTGTCTTCTGCCTCACACTCAGTACGGATTCTGGCCTGGTCTTTCTACTCAGGATATTATGCTCCGCCTAAAAAAGAACGTGCTCGCTGCATCGTCATCGTGTCCTGCGTACGTAGTTGTTGGGGTGAACATTAGGAAAGCTGTCGATAGCCTTTCCCACGCCTCTACCATGCAGGAGATACAAGAAATGGGTATCAAAGGCAACATGCACAGCTTTATTGCTGCGTTCCTGCAGGATAGAACGTTTCAAGTTCAAGTAGGCAGCGACCTCAGCTCCTATCATCATAACGGGGTTGGAGTGCCACAGGGAGCCGTAATCTTTCCAACATTATTTAACATCGTCTTAGCAGCTCTTCCTGCAAAACTACAGACAATCACAAGCATTGAGCACGCTATCTACGCAGATGGTGTGACGCTGTGGGCTACGCGATGTTCCTTGGGAGAACAAGAGGAGGCCCTGCAGACGGCGTTGAATAACATCGAGAGCTTCACGAGGGAGATAGGGCTTACGCTAGCATTGGAGAAGACCCAGTTTGTCGTTATCCATAGTGAGAAAAGGTCAAAGTCGAAGGACGAGGAGAAAGCCAGCGTCCATGTCTCGATCGGACAGACACCCATTCTCAGGAAGCGTGTCATCCGCATACTCGGAATTTTTTTAGAGTGTGTATACATAACGTGGTACAATTAAACAGTAAAGGCCACCAAGCAGGCCGGCCACGTAAATCATCCGCATGATTTCCAAGCGTACAAGTAGCGTTAAAGAAAAAGAAACGAGACACTTTGTGCAGGCTTTCCTACATTCTCGCATCCTGTATGGCACCCCTTTTCACCCCATCACTCGAACACTGCTACATACTCTGGAACGCCTCAACGAGGCAAGGAGAGTAATGACAGGATTACCAAAGTACACGCCACTCCCTGCACTTAAGAGCCGCAGCGCTTTGGGTGACATCGCTGATCTTATTTCAACGCACGAGCATACTCACGTGACACGCCTCAAGTCCACAAACGCAGGAAGGGCCACATTGGTTAAAATTGGGCATGACATCTTTAACCTTCCGGCGCTTCCACGGATATCTCCCCCTTGGAAGCACGTACCAATTGTGGATCCCAAGCCACTGCCGAAGAACATGGGACAAGACCAATCGGCAAGAAGGCAGGCCCACGCCAAACGCAATAAGAAATATACGCACCAACTACGTGAGGGAAACGACCATTCTGGCAGGTGCCATATAGTCTATGTGGATGCTTCTATCGGAGGACCAGAGGACGAGCCAATGTTCCCTACGGCGTGGACAAATATGGCAGCAACGGAACGGTGCTGTAAACTCCACCTCACTAGACATGTCGTTCGCAGCTCTACGCAGAACTGTATGTATGCCATCCTAGAATTTGCCAAGCATGCTGAACACCACTGACAACAAATTTCCAAGAGATGCTAAGCACCACTACAGAGTGTTTACGGACTCTCAATATGCCTTGAGAGCTTGTAAGGATATTCGTACAACCACTGCTGTGGTCCAACAACTCCGCCTACAAGTGCGTCGTCTGCGTGACCAAGGTCATGATTTTCGGTTACACTGGATCCCGGGGCACACGGGTATACCAGGAAATGAACAGGCCCATCGACTAGCGCGCGCCACGCTACCATCCGCGCAGTCGAAGCCGCCCGAACAATTACTGAACAACATACCTGAAGACACGGAAATACAGTCAGTGGTACGATCCCAAGGAAACAATAGTCAAAGCCAAGCGCCACCGGCGCAGCTATCTCGTCACTACGTCCAAAGCCCATGAATATTCCTCCCTTTCCCACCCAGGCTGCTACTCATCGGCAGCAGGTTCTACTCCGGCAGGTGCAGACTAGAACCCACCTTACTCCCTTCCTCGTGCAGAGTTTTCGCAGAAAGGAAAACCCTCGTGGCCTGGAATATTCGCATGCGGGTACCTGCAGCCCCTGCAACACCAGGGCGGACCTCGAACACTTAATCTGGGATTGCCCGCTGTATTCTGGCCCCAGGAAAAGGGCCCTCGCTTCGCTCCCAACGGAATGGCGACCAACCTCCCTACAGACCTGGGCGCTACCGCGACACTGCAGTGCTGCGACCGCCAACGAGCTCTGGCGGTCACTGTACGAATTCCTGGATGATCCTGAGGCTCCAGCCACTGGGACCAGGCTGCACCACGAGCGTACCAGCGAAAGCATCAGACCCCATGATGTAGATAATTGTCCCCCACTGTTTCCCTTACCCTCTCACTCCCGCCACTTCTCAAGCCAATTCACCGCAGCCCTTTAAGGGTAAAAATGTGAATAAAGACGTGTAAACAACTGCAGACCGTTCCCAGAGCACGGGCACGGTACATGGCATCGACGGTGACTTCTCCGACGAGGCCCGCCTGTTAGCGGCAGTCGGTCGTGCCAGTGATGGCAGTCAAGCGGAGCGGTCGCACCCTGACCCTGCGCTTCGCCGCCACTAGCTCCCTTGCCCGCATCCTCCTTTTGCGGTTGCCTTTTGATGTGCGACCGTCGCGGCCCCCGCCCTAGCAGTGCCGGCGGTGCGGGCGCTATGGCCACGCAACTATGGTCCCTAATATTCTACGGAACACAACGCGACGGCGGCGTGCAAATGGCCGGGGCGGTGTCTGCGCTGTGGCAGTCAGCATGCGAGGGATCACCAGTGCACAGCCAAGCCGGAGTGAGTGTGGAAGTACAAACGCTGAACGTCCTATACTTGTAAGCTGTGGCAGGCCGAGAGGCGCATGACCACTATAAAGGCTAGAGCGCCGACCCGCATGCCTCACCAGCAAGCTCGAGCAGCTACGTACATGTGCCTCCACCAAGGCACAAGCCTCTTCCATCAGTAAGAGGGTCCATGCACTGGAGACGGTGGCGCGCCCCAGATATGCAGCTGTGGCCACCGGCTCCGCCAAAAGCACCTGTTAAAATGCTAGCGACGGAGCATTCCAGGAGCCAATAGAATCACGTTCCAGATGCTTCGGAACCTGCAAGATGCAGAGCAAGATTGTCTCCTGGAGCACTTCCAATATCATCTGGAGCACTAGGGCTCTTCTGGACAGCTGGCTCACCGCGGTGGTGACGCTAATCCTTAAGCCACGGAAACCTGCAGCGGCACCTTCCTCGTACAGGCCAGTGTCTCTCGCCTCTGCCGCCTGTAAGGTGATGGAGAGGATTGTCCTGGCAGCATGGAGTGGATCGCCGCGCAGGTGCACTACTTCCCGGAGCAGCAGACCGGCTTCCGGCGCCACCGCTGCACTGCCGACTCCATCGCGGACGTCGTGGCCACACTGGAGGATGCAAAGAACAGCGGTGACGTGGCCCTTCTCGTGCTGCTTGACGTGCCTGCCCCACGTGGTCATCGAGGCCTCCTTAGATATCCTCGGCATCACTGGCAGCCTCAGGCGCTTTGTCTCTGCCTTCCTGGCGGGAAGAACGTTGCGAGTACGAGTGGGCCAGGCACTCAGCGCCCCTCAAGTCATCGCCACCGGCGTGCCGCAGGGATCGACGCTGAGCCCGTTCCTGTTCAACGCAGCCCCGGTAGGTCTGCCAGCCGCACTACCGGCAAACTCCCGGTACCACACAGTGCTCCATCTACGCTGATGATGTGGCACTCTGGGTACGGGGACCAAGGCGGTGCCTTCCAGCTGTCCGGAGATCACTGCAGGGGGCCTGGACGCGGGGACAATATCCCTCGGGAGCATCAGCCTAACAGCCTCTCCTGCAAAGACGGAGGCCCTACTGATACACCCAAGGGCCGCCTCCCGCCTTAGCGTCCACCATTCGAGAATCGGCATCGACCCCCTTCCGTGCAGCCGTGGGCTGATTCCTGCAACGAGAACGAGGTTGCTCCACCAAGTGGGCCCTGCACCTGAACAAGGCTGCAGCAACATCGTCCTTGTTGTATGCCCTGCCGCTGGTTTCCCTGATGCATGCCAGGTAACTGCAGCTAGAGGTCCTGGACAGGACGGCCATCAGAAATTACCTGGGGCTTCCAAGGCACTCCAAGATCGCCGCAATACTGGCCGAGGCTGGCGAATGACCATTGTCACTGCTCATGTTGCAGCCGGGGCTGGGGCATATTGACAGGCTGCACCGCACACCAGACGGCCATGCTCTACTAGTCCGGCTCCGGAGCCTGCCGGCTTCACGCATGGGCAGCCTGTGCCGCCTCTATGAGGAGACAGTTCTCTACCTACGTGTGGCGGCGGCTCTTCCTCCTCCCCATCACCGACCTTCGGACGTGCACCTCTCCCTCAAGGGGATAGCCAAGCGGAGTGCACCAGCCGCAGCCCTGCAAGCTCCAGGAGGAGCTGCAAGGACATCTGCTGGTGTTCACGGACGGTTCAGTCCTTCCCAGCGTGTCGGCAGCAGCGGAGTGCACAGTTCCAGCTCTCGCCTGTCACAGGCAGTGCCGGCTCCCCTTTACAGCGAGTTCTACTGCAGCTGAGCTTGCGGGGCTGCACCTGGCTGCCGACTTCCTTGCTGAGCATCATCCCCAGCAATCGGTGGCGGTGGTGTGTCTCTAAGCCAGCGCTCCAGGCCCTCATCAACCCACGGCGAACAGGGGTTGCAGGGGTGCTGCTGCTTGCCAAGTTAACGGCTCTAGCCACTGCCGGAATCTCAATATCTTTCCACTGGTTGCCCTCACACGTCGGAGTAGCCGGTAACGAGGAGGCGGATACCTACGCCAAAGCTGCCCACCATGATGTAGTCCTGGTTACCAGAGCGGTAGTGGCTTCGGACAGCACGAGATATCGGCTACAGTGCCTGCTCATCTCCATTCAACCGGACGCCCGCGTTGCTAGTGGCAGGGCCCCCAAAACCGCTTCCAGAGAACGGCCTCTCCAGAAGAGACCGTTCTACGCTCCTGCACTTGCAAACTGGCTGCACCTGAACTGTGGCCCGCCTGTACGCAAGGGTCGTGCCACGTCACCAGCAGGTGCGGGGACCCCGAGACTCTGGAGCATCTTCTCTGTGCCTGCCCATCCTTGGCGCTGGAACACTACATAGTGATCAGCACTTACAGACGTCACAGTCTTCCAGCAGCCACAGAGATTGACCTGCTGTTCCCGGTGTGCCCCGGCTCCCTGCGCTGCAAGGCGTGCCGGAGTTTATAAATTCCACTGGAATCGTCACCCTGTGAGCGCCCGCTACAACGCTGGCCATTTTACTGAGGACTGCCACCAGTTGCACATAGTGGAGTCTGTTTAGGCCACATCCTTCCTCTTTCTCTTCCGACTCCCTCTCTGCTGACGACGCTTCGCCGTGCTCCCTCACGGGTTGCAGAATCAAGCGTCCTTCCTGTCTTTAGATCACTATCATCATCATCATCATCATCAGTCAGTGCGGTTATGTTGGTCTGAAATTCCTTGTCTCAACATGGAGATCGGGAATAGGTTGTCCTCCGCAAAATTGTGGAGGCGGTTAAGTATGACGTGCTCCATGAGTTTTCCTACACACGAGGTCAGAGAGATCGGGCGTAAGTTCTAGAGCTGTAGTCGCTTACCATGTTTAGGTATGAATATTATTTGTGCATGCTTCCAATGTGAGAAGATAGAACCTGTTCCCCAACAGCAGTTGAAGTACTCTGTTAGGGCAGTGATAGATGCGTTGTCTAGATTTCGGAGGGTCTTATTTGTTATGCCATCGGGGCGTGGTGCAGATTTAGTTTGGAGTTTCAGCAAGACGGCTCGTCGTACTTCAGCATCTAGAATGGGTGCGTCTAGGTTAAGATTCTCCGGACCAGCGTATGGCTTCTGGGGGATTTGTGCATTTGTACCTATGTAGTGGGTTCTGACTTCTGTCAGGAGCTCGTCGTTTGTGCCGTGGTATTGGTGAGTGATCTTATTGAGTTCTTTGTTCGGATTTACTCTTATCCGGGTTCATAAGATATCAGAGGAGATTCCACGTTTCGGCTAGACCGAGTTGTCCCTGCATGCTGTCGCATACCTTCTCCCATTGGTGTTTGGTTAATTCGTTAGCGTATTCTTCGATTTCCATGTTGATTTGCGCGATGCGCAAGCGGAGTGTACGGTTTAGTTTCTTTTTCCAGCGGGTTTGCATGCTCTTTTTGACTTCCCACAAGTGTAGGAGGCGGCTATCCACCTTGACCAGACCATCGTCATCAGGGATTTCCTTCGTGGTGCGTTTCACGCAATCTCCGAGATGCCCGATCCAGGCCTCGAGATCATTTATATGCTCGGTGGCGGTTGTCTCCCGAATCTGACGGAAGTGGTCCCCTTCCGTGAGCGAGACTCGGTTGCCCTTCTTAAGGGGTGGACCCTCCTGAATGTGAATTTATATATAATGATCGTATACCGAGGCTTTCCGCGCTGTTAGTCCAATCATAGTTGTCTATGTTTTTGAAGAAAGTTAGGTCGGGAGAGGTGTCAACACTGACACTATTCCAGATACGGATGGGTATCTGGGGGTCTGTGATGAGAGTCAGCCTCTGTTGTTGTGCTACTAGCCAAAGATTACGACCTTTGACTACCTCTGTGCGGTATCCCCATGCAGTGTGGGGAGCGTTAAAGTCACCTAATAATAATATGGCCTTTTGTTGGGAGATTCTGAGAGCCTTCCTGAATAGAGTTCCGAACTTGTGGCGTCGGCACTTTGGGCTACTATAGACATTAAAGGGATATGAAACAGTAAATCAGTTTACACTAAATAAGCATTGTTTGAGAACCCCGCAGGCAGTCATTTCAAAATAATAGTTTCGTTATTAGATGAGAAAATGAAGGTCGAATTATCAGTATTTGAACTTTGCGCCGAAACTCCAATGCCGGTACGTCAGTGTGACGTCAGGGACTCCAAAGTATGTTTTCGCATTCCGGCCGCGTTGGCTGAGTAAAGGTTCCCGAAACTTGCCATGTTTAATATTTGGTTCCTTTAGAACACAGTGTAGTGAATCTGTACTACTGTATAAGCCCTGGACGATGCCATCAAAATCCATGACGTCACAGCGACCAGGTGCGGGAACTTCAGGGAGGCGTCGCCACCCATCTTTCGTTCTTGCACTTTTTCTGGCTTACCAAGCCTCTTACTGTGGTGAGAATGGTGTTTTTAGTGTCATAGAAAGGTAATTTACTGTTGAGAAGAAATCATTTTTCTCTTTAGTGTCCCTTTAAGGATGAATATGCTTCCATCCTCCTTACGTTTAGGGATGAGTTCAATAAAGACGTGGTTTATGTCGACTTCTTCAATATCATGTTTAATGGCTGTTAGATTTCTGTGAACTAGAATAGCGGTGGTGGAATTCGACCCAGAAGCATTATAGGATTTGTACCATGCTAATTTTGCATGGCCTCCCGTCTCCTGAAGGGCAGTGATATCCGGGGCCACCTTGCCCTGAACGAACTGCTGAAGGTTTCCCCATTTGCGGCGAAATCCACAGCAGTTGCACTGCCAGATCTTGTAGTTAGGAGTGTGAGCCATTTTGAGGTGGCGGGGGTTCAGCGATCGGCTTGGAGATTTCGGATAGAGATGGCCGATCAAAGGGTTTGGATGGCATGCCCTTAAGGGAGCTGGAGACCATGGATGTGAATCTCAACTTCCAACAAAGGACTTTGGCTTCGGTCACAGCTACCCGAGACTCTAGGACAGTGGTTCTGGTTTCCAGAGCGTCTAGACGTGCTAAAATTGGCTTTCGTCCTAAACTTCCCACGCAAGACGTCATGCTTCAGCTTAAACATCAAGTTCTGGACCACATATCCAAGAATGGTGCCCGGGCTGTCCTGGGCCTTTATCTTAACAAAGGCCTTTGACAATGTAGTGCACCATGCTATACTGGAGAATCTGCAGTACCTAGGTGTAGGCCAGAGGACCTACAACTACATCAAAGATTTCGTCAACCACTGCACAGTGTAACTAAGGATAGGAGAACTACAATCGGACAAGATCCCTCTTGGAAGTCAAGGCACACCGCAGGAATCAGTCTTGTCCCCCTTCCTCTTTAATTTAGCAATGATCCGATTACCGGAACTTAATCAGATTCCAGATCTACACCACAGTCTGTATGCCTACATCACCCTGTGGGTGGTTAAAGGTAGTGATGGAGATATAGAAACCACGCAACGAGCTGCAGACATGGTTGAAAAGTACGTGACCGACAAAGGCCTCTCCTGCTCCCCGCAAAAATCAGAACTCTTCCTACTCGGAACCCCTACAAACCACAAATGCGACACTGCACCCTCCCCCCCTTCCCCTACAGAAATCACTGTGGTGATTTCGGTGGTGACCACCATCCATGTATTCGGCCTCTTCGTGCAAGCTCACGGGCGCAACGGCAATACAATTCATAAACTAGAAGTGTGCATTCAACAGACGATGCGACTCATCTCAAGAATTGCCAACCGACACTCTGGCATGAAAGAAGCTAACCTCATAAGGTTGGTAAAAGCCTTCGTACTCAGCTGCATCACCTACATCACCCCATACCTCTGCCGCAAAGCGGCTGAGAGAGAGAAAATAGAGGGAATTATCTGGAGGGCCTAGAAACAGGCTCTTGGGCAACCTATAAGAATGACCAACACTAAAATCCTAGCCCTAGGTGTGCACAAAACCCTTGAGGAACTTGTGGAAGCGCACCTTATATCTCAATGCGAAGAGCTAGCTCACAGTGCCGCCGGGTGAAACATCCTCCAGAATCTCGGAATCAACTACGAGTCGATGCAAAGCACTAAAGTAGACATTTTGCACGATCAGAGGCGCCATCTCAAAATTAATCCAATCCCTAAAAATATGCACCCCGAATTCCACAAGGAAAGGAGGGCCGAGCGGTCCAAAGCCCTACATCAGAAATTCGACGCCTTCAAAGACTTAGTCTATGTCGATGCAGCAGAATCCATAGAACGCAACTGTATGTCCCTTGCAGTGGTGGACTCCTCAGGTCAAATACGCACAGGTGGTTCAATCCGCACTAGAAGCTCTGAGATAGCGGAAGAGGTGGCTATTGCTCTGGCAATAGCCTCCACACATTGTCATTACATAATTAGCGATTCCAGAGCAGCAGTATGCAATTTTGCGAAAGGTCGGGTGGGTCTCGGCTCCCGTAAAACGCATACTAGACACCAACCAACAGCCACGACCAATCCAGATCATTTGGGCACCAGCACACTTCTCCTTACCCGGCAACGATGCCGCCCACACCGCCGCTTGAGGACTCGCCAACCAAGCATCCGGGCAGCTCACGCTAGCATCAGAGAGGGATCGTATGGTCACTTACCAGGAAATAACTCAGCACTACAGATTAGCCAGGGCGGTGTACCCGCCAGCACACAAATCGCTTAACAATCGAAAAGAAGCAGCTTGGAGACGACTTCAGATGAACACCTACCCCAACCCTGTAGCCTATCACTACTACTACCTGGACGATTACCCTAATACATGTAACCATTGTAAGAAAAAAGCGGATCTGTTCCACATTATGTGGTCGTGCCAAGCGGAAAATCACACAAATCACTAAGTAAGCAATACTGAGCAGTGGGAGGCTATGTTGCTCAGCTCCGACCCTGACCTGCAGGCCAAGGTCATCATGAGAGCTGAAGAAGCCGCCCGGGTAGGAGCTTGTGGCTGCCCAACAAGGCCATTCGTCAATACCTTGTTTTCAAATAGTCTTTGCCCACTCACTCACTGTCTCAATATATCGTTTGCGCCTTCGTTGTCGTCTTCCATAGCTGGTTCCGATTCCACTCATCATGCCAGTGTTCCCATGCTGCCCCTCCCACAGCGAAGGCACTGACGGCACTGGCTTACTGTCAGTTGGTGCAGTGATTTCGGTCTCAAATTCGTTAGCTCAATCTATTGCAAAATGAAAACGCGTATAAAGCTGCGCTTGACCCGCCGTGGTTGCTCAGTGGCTATGGTGTTGGGCTGCTGAGCACGAGGTCGCGGGATCAAATCCTGGCCGCAGCAACCACATTTTGATGGCGGCGAAATGCGAAAACACCCGTGTACTTAACTTTAGGTGCACATTAAAGAACCCCAGGTGGTCTAAATTTCCAGAGTCTTCCGCTACGGCGTGCCTCGTAATCAGAAAGTGGTTTTGGCACATAAAACCCCATAATTTAATTTACTTAATAAAGTTGCACTCAAATTTCACATTAGGGACTATACTAATCGTCTGACATATTTTTTAAGGAGGTGCTCGGCTCCCTCTCGGCAGGTCAACTGTAGCAGTGCGGCACCAATTCGATAAGCGCTGGAGGTGATTTTATTACCAGCAGTGTCTTGTGCGGGGCAATCCTAACTCAACAATTTCTCGAATAATGATTTAATCACGATTAATTGGTTGATGTGGCATGAACATCAAGAGAAAGCAGGTATATTGACATACTGCTACATGCATTTCCTCGAGGCGCTGCACAAGGCGGTCACCACCCTTGTTTGACTAGATACATGGCACAGCATACAGTTTCATGAGCCACCCGAGCATGAAGCTACCTGCTCGTTAATTAGTGATGGTTCACCGTGGTTTCCTTGGGTTCGTTTAGTTGTGCACTACGAGTGCTGTGTCATACCAAAGACGTATGCATTTTGTACCCTTCTGTATGTAATAAGGTGTGAAACCATACAATATATTGTTGTAGTGCCTGAGCTTGGCAATGAAGCAAGGCAATTAATGTTCTGCGTAGCAGCTACACTTATTTGTTTTGAGTTAACATCTTTAACCTTTTACCTCCCGAGTTATCTATCGAAAAAACATTTCCAAAATGGCAATTTTTTCTTAATTGCTTGATTGAATGGCCATATTAGATAAAAGCCCAAAATACACTCAGAACAATATATTTATTTGAAGAACACCCATAAAAACTGGTATACTTCAGAGAAAGCTCGCATTTCAAACACAACTTCTGTGGCCAGTGAGAGTTGTGATGAAACCGACTGTCACATAGAATTGCATTGTCATGAAGGAAGGCACTAGTACAGCGCACATCAAACCACCTATCACAGTCCTCACAACGTACATGCATTTCCTTCATTTTATACTTTCGTTTGTCCGTAATATCACTATCATTTTCTCGACTCCGACTTTAGTCTTCTTAGAGTCTGAAGAATTCTCATTGCTTGTCCTTTTTTGGCAGTATTTTTTTGGCCGAAAGCTTCCATCCCTTGTTCCGTCCATTCCACGTCTGTGTGTGTATATACATATACTAGTATGTATGAATATATATATATATATATGTATATACACGTATAAATATATATCATAAGAAGCCAACAAACAAGGACACAAAGGACAACATAGCGGAAATTACTTGTATTAATTCAATTAATGATAAATTAGTGGATATGAAAATGGATGAAAAAGCAACAGGCCGCAGGTGGGGAATGATCCCACGTCTTGGCATTACGCATGCGATGCTCTTGCCAAAAGAGCTACTGCGGCACCATTCTCCCCCCCTCTTTCTGGGGAATTTATGTTTTACTACTAGAACTAACCCTGGGAGTGTTAGCCAGCGCCACTAGTCACAAACTTTAGCGGCGGATGTGGAACGTCCTTTGTCCTGCAGGCGTTATGAGTGCATGAACTTTTTTAGGTGAAACCAACTGGTCAATAAAGCCACACATGCTACCTGAAGGCATCATTGTTGCCGGAGTCGAGACCCTTGTTAATTTATCATTTCTTTAATTCAATTAGTAAGTACAAGTAATTTCTCCTATGTTGTGTTTACACACACACACACACACACACACACACACACACACACACACACACACACACGCACACGCACACGCACACACACACACACACACACATATATGAGTGTGCATGTGTACGCTATACTGGTTGCTGCCCTATGAGTGTGCCCCCACCTTCAATGAAGGGAAACCTTAAGCCCTGCCTGCCATACAAAGTGAACAAACTTTGGATAAAATTGAGAGTCTATGAACATGTTCACACCTGTTTTGAGGACCCATATCAGACGTCACAAAGCATTTTGCCGTTAAACAAAGGGGACTGATAAGGACTCCTTTGAGGCTACAACTACTACACATATTGAGGGGTTTCATTATTGTTAACTACAGCGTTCACCATATGACAAAACAGTTTCAGGCAGCAAACAGCATGGAATGCATTTCTGCTAAGGCATAACACAGACAAACAAAAACATCAACACGGGCAGTAATTTAGTTCTGAAGCCCATTTCCGAAATATTTCTGCTGTGTCATGTAAGCAAGTGGTGCTGCATGTGGCCACTATCAATTGCACCAAATTTCAGCAGTACAAAATGAGAGAAAGATATAGAGACCGCCACACCAAAGACACTTTGGAAGTACACATAGACGTGCCGCAGGCGAGCGTCAATATTTTGCCGACGCAAAATGGGTCTCGGAGCTATACTTTGCTTGCGTTTCAATTTCATGCCTCGTAGTCGAGGAGACCAATGAGAAGAGGATGCGTCATTTACGTGGGCAAGCAATATGAGGAACTACCGCTCTCTCTTTCTGTCGGCTCTGCCAAGAAGCAGTGCTATTTGCAGCTGCTTTGATTTAATCGTGAGACTGCGGCTATCACGTGACTATTGTGCCGGACGCTGACCAGTGTAATTCAAGCATTTGTGGTCATCACAATGCTGGCACACTTTTCCGATAATGTGGCTGTGCCTTTGGCTTTCTCCTGCCACACAGCGCTCGAACAATGACGAGAAGGGAGGCAAGAGTTTTTCATCAATTGATTTTATTTCTCCTCTACATGACCAGCGGAACACTATACATAATGTATATAGTGTATGCAAGTGTATTTCTTAAAACAGAAATATCAACGCCGTATGAAAGCGCGAGCCATCTCCCCAGATGTCTTCAATATGGATGGAAGGTCAGGAAAAGCGTAATGTACAAAGAACCGTCAGGTTCGCTCCATGCACTCGCCCTTTGCACCACCGCAAATTCACATATTTATAAGCACACACAAAAGCACACCTCTACACATACAAAAACACACATTCGCCACAAGACATGGTATGACGATCTCCACAACACTCACAGACATTCTTAGAAAGAATTAAAAAAAAAAGCAACCTGCTTATACTTGCAACGTTAATCAATATGCAGGCCACGTGACTCTGATGGGAGCTGTCACAGGTGTGTGTGGTCTTTGTCCAGCTACAGCGCTTCTGGTGCACCAAGAACATGGACAGGACTCCACTGAAATAATATGCCTGCTTAGATGCTGCTACTCCTCCCCCCCCCCTTTTTTTTTGCAGTAAGCTAGGTTGTCTTCGACGGACACAAGCTCTTTCGGCTAGCTTGTGAAATCATTGCAAGGGAGAGTCGTCAATCATTGGAGCTCCAAAGTACCAGACGCACAGCAGCAGCAAGCAGTACTGCCACACAGTCCTGCGACAAGCTTTTGTTAAGGACACGGTAGCCTACCTAGTGTTGAATAAAACTTGCAGGTTCATTCGCACAACACAATTTTTACACTGCAGGTCCCGTCACCAAGGCAACACAAGGTCATTATGCAAAGACTGCAATATGTACAGCCGCTTCCTCCAATTCTCTCACTACACTTCCATTACACATGGCACATTCTTGCAATGTTGATGATGGCTTGCAGTCTAAGCAACACTATAGGGATGCAAGAACATGGTTTCGCACCTGCAGCGAAGTAACAAAGTCTTCACAATGCTTTATGCAACAAAATATTGCTAGGTGAATGAACCAAAGCCACGAAAAGGGACTTCTAGTCAAGTTAAATGGCAAACCCAATGACTGGCTGCAAAAATGCTCATGTCACAGTGAGGGCAAGTTTGACTGCCTCTTGTGATCAACTATGGAATATCAACAGTGAAACAAAAGTGCATAATCTATTGCTAGCTGCACCAAGACTGACACTACAAAGAGAACAGCCTAAACAGCATGGTAACTGATACAGTGCAGACCACTTGTAACCTAAACAGTGGGAAGAGAGTCCTGAATATTAGCACTAAATACTCAGTTCAATGTTTGAAGGCTGCAGTGTGTGCTTTAGCAGATGGTGTTGTAAATGGTGAAAGCTTACTTTTGACTGTCTGGGAATTTTCTTAATCTGTACCTAGCTAAATCTAAGCATTCATATGCTTTAGCACTACTGCCTGCAGTGGGGTGCAACAAGTGCACCCAGGATTCACTTTGGCAATGTTGTACTCAACAGCATGTTGCCATAGTAACGGAGCTACTATGGTGAGTATGGAAATTAACACTGCTAATTGCAAACAGTCTTTCTTCTTATATATGGCCGTGAGCAATCTCAAACTCTTGATACTCGCATGTGCTGCAGTATAAAACAGCGATGGTTAAATATGGTGCTGTACAGTGGTTCTGAATGTGAAGTAAGGGCATAAAAAATTCCCCGTAATTTCACAGGGTTGGCAATTGTGTAGTCTTTAGCCCTTTCAGTCACCGTAATTCCATATGCAGATGCAATTTACTTTTGAATGTTCTGAGATAAGAAAAAAAGAATCTTAATGATAGCAGTGAATGTGAACATAGCCCTCCGCTAACCATTAACAATGTCATATGTAACATCAGCGCACAAAGTAATGCAAAACAATAGTATTTTATGCAGTGTACTACCAGGTGTGGCGAAAAGTGCAATGTGTTGCTCTGTATCACTGCTTTTAACTAGTGTTGTTTCTTGTATCAGATTGGCCTTCTACGCAATGACACCCAGGCCACCTTCTAGTAACGATTTTTGAAGTTCTTTTCATGATTTAACACAAAAATTTTAAGAGTTTAATATATGTAATTAATTTTCGCAATTATGACAACTGACCTGACATGGCTTGAATATTTATGCTACAAGTACATAGCTTTTGCTGGAAAGTTCACCCTGTGTTCCCAGAAAAAAATATGTATAGATTTGAAGGCCTTAAAGAAACCTCAATCATAATTTCTGACTGAAGGAAAAAAACAAAACAAATATAATACTAACATATAAAAAGCCCTTCAACAGATGACATAAACACATAACAGTATTCAGCCCGAGGCAGATATGAAGTTTACCGCAGAGAGCAGTGCACATTCGCTGGATAGGGGAGCAGGCAGTGCTGATGTTGCTCAAAGAAATGTCAAGCAGCAATCAGACTACTGAAAATGTGAACAAATGCATTCCCACCACAATACCATGTTCACACAGTATATCTGCAGCGTCTGATGTGTTGTTACCTCACAGACAATGTACGTAACATAAGAAAGACATTGCAGGTGTGAAATGGGATGCATGCATGCAAAGTGAGCAGATATGTTGAAGCAGGTAGGGGAGTTTTCCAAGTTCTGCATCACTTCCAGCAAGTGACAATGCCAAATTTTTTTCCGTTTTGTTATCATCAATGCTGATATTTTATTCTTGTTCATTTTTTAGGTGTGATGCATTTGCTTATGTATGCTTAACACCCGACCTTATTCTTCTTTCTTCTTTATAGTCTCATCTTTCTGCAGGAAAATGACCCAAATTGACAGAAAAAGAAAGTGATGTCTGTGACCCATCATATAATCAATAGCATTGCTTAGATATGCAAGAGAAAGTGAAAAAAAAAAGAAAATGAGGCTCTGAGTTGCATTTTTTTTTTCACTGATGGCTAGGCTTTGGTAATACTAATAGCACTTGCTTATAATGTTCATTGGATTTGGCACCTTCTCTTTAAGTGGTGTCTAAATATTTTAAATTGAAAAGAAGAAATGCTGGTCATGGGAAAAAATAAAACAATATTCAGTGCTGTGCTCCAGGCAGTCAAGTTACAAGTGGTCTCCACTGTAGACACATAGAGCACAGCAGACTTCTACAAACAGCACTGCTGGCTTAAGCTTAACTATTGGACTTGACAACATAACATATGATCAAGCTAACGAAACACAAGAAAATGTAAACTTAGCACTATCAAAGCATTAGAAAAGTTAAAGTGTAAAGGCAAGGGAGGCAATGTGACAGCACATGTATGTCACATCGTCTACTGGTGGCACTGGTTATTTCCAGCAAGTTGCACAAACTTAATATTATTAGCAGGACGTAAATGAGGTCCACGTTATACGCTACGGAGACATTTAGAAAACGGCCCAGTGGGCAGAGAATTGCACAAGTGAAGGCCGAAACCAAAACCTGAACTGGTACTGCCACATACAAGGATGAAGAAAACAACCTTGAGAGGCTGTTACCAAGATTTTAGGAACAGTAAACCATTAACTGATAACTGATTGTCAGAAAGTGTGCAGGTCATAAAAAGCTCAACAGTAATAATACATCAGTCCCTATGTCACGTCAAGATCTGTTAAATATCCATTATATCCATTATAGGCCTGCAGCAAAACAATGTGGAACGAAGTAACCTCGAAGGAATGTGGACTCAGGTTAACTTAATAGTCACGTGCGACTACCAAAATATAAAGAACATGGGCATTTTTCCGAATGGATTGATGTTACCCATTACGATTGCACATATGAAGACTGTCAACTGCAGGCTCAACCACATGGGTATAACATAAGATTTCACATTCTGTCCAAAGCTTAAAGCCATATAAACAGCTGGCACACTCACAATGCTGGAAGATTGTTTAAATTTGGGCCTACCTGCAGATGTCACTTCTACGCACACACAGATGAATAGTGTTTATGTACATATAGATCCAAGGCCAATGTGAAGCATGGATATATTCTATTGTATCAATCTTTTCTTTTTTCTTTTACACAATATAGCTCATCAAAAGCAAGAAGCGACAAGACTGAACAAAAGAACAAAGGCCAAAGAAACAAGCTGTCGTGCCCGATGTATAGTAACTAGCAACCAAAATAAGAGAAAGAGCATCCCAATAACAACTATAAGGCATTACTTGAAGCCTGCAGAGGAAAGTTTGGCAGAGGAATATTCGAGTTAAAGCTTTTATCACACCTGCCAACTCTCTGGAAATTTTCATAAAGTTTACATATTTTAGCCAATCGTACGATTATACAAATGTTGCATCAAGTTTTACAAAAAAGTAATTTTGTTTGTGAACATGTTTGAATGTCGGTCTCCATATCTTCCATTTCAAATGTTCCGACAGTGAGCCTATGCAAGGGGGATACTTGCGTCAAGCAAGTTTATACAAACAAGTTTTCAAAGTAAGCAAGTGAAATTGGCAACTACATCTCTGAAAATGCCACTGTGATAAAAAAAAAAAAGACACTAGAGTTGTTTTATATGCCAAAACCTGATTATGAGGCACACCGCAGTGGAGGACTCTGGATTAATTTCGACCACCTATGTTTTTTATCGTAAACCCAAAGCACCGTACATGGGTGCTTTTGCATTTCACCATCATCGAAATGCAGCCGCTGTAGCCTGGATTCGATCCCGTGACCTCATACTTAGATGTGCAATGCCGTAGCCACCAAGCCACCAAGGTGGGTGATACAGAAAATGTTTGTTGCTTGTCATTACTTGCTGTCGCAGGGTTCTTGCTGCTCTGTGCGCTGCAATAAATCCTTTTTACATCCTTGTTACTAATCTGCATATGTATCCTTGAAGACGTGCTCAGGAAATTTAAAACAAATGCGCGCTATCTACCCTTCCAAGAAGTTAGGTCCCTGTCCGAAAAAAATGGTTTTCCCAAATTTAAGCTGATCAAGATATAAAAAAAAGCAAAGTGCCATACATTATTACATACATAACATTAATCACAATTTTGTCTTAGGCGGATGTGTACAATACATGGAAAGCACACTCTCATGACCAAAGTTTACATGTTGTCTACATTGATGTAGTGTGATTGCTCTGTTCCTCAGACAATGTGCGGTCCTCAATTCTGCCTACTGCTTTTTAAATGTGTAATTTCTTGAGAAATTCACGAGATTAGCTTAGCAAGGATGCTTTTCTACATGCCAGGCTGTCCAGTTTGCAACACATTCAGGGATGCATGATCAATGGAACAGTGCCGATCAGATTTAAATGGTGCACTTTTTCAGCGAGTCTTTCGACATAATGTCTCAGCTGTACTCCCCAAACAGATTGTCGAAGGCAACTTTGATACATGCTTACTTTAGAATCCTTGAATCACATCTGCAGTTCTAAGCCCACATTTAACTTTTCCCTGCACATTTTGCAAAAGTATTGGCTAAGGTTTAGGTAAATGTGGCATTTTAACACATGCTCTCAGATAGCTCATGTGTTTTTGAGTTTTGTAGCCCTTTAATTAGCATGATATGGAATTCATCATATTAAGTTTGCAGAAACATGATGTCATAAGATGCTGTGGCTTCATTAAATTTTGGCTTATTTGTTGCATGAAACCGCAACTGGTCATGCAAAGAGTGCAACTAGCTACCCCCACCAAAAAAAAAGCTTTACTCAAGTGCAATAAAGAAAATACAGTGACCCTACCTAAACTTGGAGTCTGTTAAATTACCCTAATCTTGAGGTTTGTAAATCACTGTGTTTGACTATTTAATTTTTACTTCACGTGCCTAATCAACCAGAAATCACCAAGTCATGGTACTTGATTTTTTATCCTAAAGGAAGTAACAAACTTCCTCAACATGAAGTATGATATTCAAGTTAGGAAACTGCCTAGATTCGTTAATTATGAGTCAGCAGGTTAGTTTCTGTGCTGAAACACTGCGATATGCTTGTTTTTGCGGTTACAACAATCTTGATGGAGTGCCCCCGTATCTCTCATGCCATATTCATAGTCATCTTCAGAAATGTTAGTCTAACAAGCTACACTATTAGCCCAGTGCTAAGACAACAAGTGACATTGGATAACTCTGTCCATACAAGGTGCATGCAAGAAGTTTTCCCTGGAAAATATTCATGAGGCGGTGCATTTTAATACCGCATCCCATGTCCTTCATAAAAAATGCTGCCCCTTTAGCTTCAGGATGAGTGCGAGTTGTGCCATGAATTCCTGACATACATGGCAAATAAGAGACTAAGTATGTGGAATGAATTGATAGAGAAGAACCTGTGCAATGATAATATAATTTTCGGCAACATGATAAGATGAAGAAAAAAAAAAGTTAGAGGTACAGATGTTAGCTGAAATTGTGAATGTATGACTGCATGCCATGGCCATATTTTTTTTCCTCACTGAGACGGAGTTATGTCTCTGAGGTAAAGTTTCTGAGACTATTGTGTTAAACCAAGACTGACACCCACATGTCCACATGCATGACAGTCGGAAGCCACAAAGCCATCCAAAGCTAACATAAATATAAGTTAAAATTTATATAAGAATTATCTTTTTTGGTAAACATGCAACATAACAGGATACAGGAAAAACAAACACACAGCAAATAAGTAGCTCAGGGGTTGCCCAGAAAATTTGGCATTGCCAGGCACAAAATAACGCTGCAAGCCCAGTATAGGTTGTAACCAAGTTTCACCAATGAGCAAGCATTTATTGACTGGCTCGCGGAAATAAGCTTGCAAGCTGCTTTCATCGGTCACTTGATAAGACATACCAGAGGGGTAGAGTAATTTGTGTCTTCTAGCATTGCCAGAGAATGTGGTAAAGTAGTATTTAGTAAAAGGGGCTTCTGCAACAGAAGAACAAAGTGGAAGAGCGACAATATCATGCACTTATTATTATCTGTAAATAGTATTCAGAGAGGGAAGACCTTTTTCGTCAGGACTTATATCACATTGTTCGGTAAGTGTGGCTAATGTAACAGCTGGAAGATGAGACTTGAAACCATCTGCTAATGACTATGGCCCCAAATTGGCCTCCATGTTGTGGAATTGTGTTGAGCCATGTAAGTTAGCAGGTAAATTACATTTGAATTGTGGTTTCTAGATTTAGATAACTGCAGCAACTGTAAAACCAGGGGAAGTGAGGTTAATAATGATCGTATGAAATAAAAATACAACCACGGCAAGGAAAGCATACAGGAAAGTAACTATTCCTTTAACTGAAATGCAGGATTGATACGGAAAAAGGGAAATTAATGTAGGAGAAAAACCAATGCGACGCCAGTGGAAGCCAAACCGACAAGCTCTGCATGATGCATGTGATGCTCTGTGCTGGCTAATGTAGAGCTAAATAATAGCTCCGCAAATAATAGCTCCACTGGGATAGGTTTCAGTACACACACACAACTACCCGAGAAAGTAGACAGCCACTTGTGGTAGCTCAATCGGGAGCATGTGTCATGTGGAGGTTGCGGGTTCGGCTCCCGCCGGCAGCAAGTTGTCTTTTATTTTGTTTTCCATCTGTTTTTCCTTTTAATTCTACATTTCTATGAAATATCCCACTTGACTTCCCCTATGCTTCCTTTGGGGTCAAATGGTTGGAGTAAGTGAAGAGATATTTCTGCTTTAAAATAATTAATTTTGCTTGCTCCTGCGCCACACGATTAAAGCATAGAAACTAACAAAGTGCCACAGAGAAATGTTAATGCAGAAAATGTAGGCAGTGAACAAGTGTACAACAAAACCAATTCAAGGTGCCTTAAAAGCAGTAGATTTCAGCTGGGCAACTTTAGGTCCATGTGCCTCTTCATGGTTAATTTAAACCTCTCGTCAGGGTTTACAGTCACATGTTATAGGCAAAAGTTTTTGTCAAAACAGCACCTGGTGAAGGAAGAACTCTGCCATGGAAATGGGCACTCGTCAAACAAAAAATAAAAGAGAAAACAAAAATTTTAGGATGTGCATACCTCCCGAGTTTATAACGAAGGCTTTCTCAGTGCTCTTCACCATACTTCTTCCTGTATTCAAGCACATTAAACAGAACCACCCTGTCTATCCAATTTTGAACGGCAAGTGCGGTGCTAAAGTTTTCCTCAATTACTGAATGAATATTTTTTTTAAAGAATGGTTACTGTTGAGCAATTCAGTCAGCTTAAAACTGGAGAAGCATTTATAATGCAGACTTGCATTGCTGTATTCTCTAGATCTAGTGCAGTGATCGCTGTTGTAGTCTATATATACAGTCGAATGTAACAAAATTGCATTGACATGAAAATACCTTAGTCAAATTCTATATTTATCAGCTTACACTTTCTCGCAGGAAAATGGTTACTTTATAGCAGAGAAAATCTGAAGCCCAAAGTTCGGTTGCTTAAATTCTGTACTTAAACTGTGCCTCTAATGACACTGCTACAATGTCACAAATTTTGACAAAGTTACGTATGCTTACTCTGGTCTTTTCTGTGCAATATATAAATTGTAAATTAATATCTGGAGTTTTAGATGCCAAAAACTACGAACTGGTAAGCAATTACACTATAGTGGGGGACTATGGATCAATTTTGACCATCTGGGGCTCTTTAACACACACACACAATGCATGGTACAAGAGCCTTTTTGCATTCTGCCATCGAAATGTGGCCGCCGCAGCCAAGATTGGGTTTTCAATGCAATATAAATGATCAGCTAGCCACCACCAGACAATTCCGAAATTCATCATGGTGTGAGGAGGTGGTGCGGGTTTTTCAGACTGGCATGTTCCCACAAGTATTTTGTTTCTATGGTCCTTTCCACCGTGCCAACCTCCTTCCATGGTACAATTGTACAGTGGTGCGCATTTTCATTCTATCAATTTTGAAACACTTTACAGTTATTTGTGTTTCCTTACATTTTACCGCTAGACTACATTTATTGGCCTGCATTATTCAATAAAGCACCAGATATTTTGCCTCCCCATTTTGTTAAAGAAAGAAAGAAACTGTCTATGCACATCTTCCATCGGAGAAGCAAGCTGCTGTGGAGATGCGTATAACTGCTTAACAGCCTAGCGTCAACTAAATATCGAAACAATCCAGGCAATAAAATGAGTGTTAAGTATTGCATTGCAAGACCGACCGAATAATTCTATATCTTGTTGGAGAACTTGAGCAAGAGCAAAGTAGTGCTAAGCATACTATCTTTTCTTAAAGATGACAAAATAAAAACATGAGTCACTGTGTGTTCCACCCTGACATGTGCCAAGTATTGAAAAAGAACCCGATATGCGTTCATGTTCACTTCTCCATATAGCTGTACATGCTTTTCTCAACAAATGCATGGCTATGAGTCATCATGTGTGCATGTCCTTACTATTGCAGCTTGTCTTTGTTACTGCATTCGTTTATTAAATTTACAAATTTTGACTCATTTGCAATTCCACAAGTGTGGTTTGTCAATACAGCTTACTAGTTTGATAATTACCTTTAGTGCTCATGTATTTTAACAATAAAAGCACCAGGGATGTGAAGCTCTTGAAAATTACTGCAGCAGAAATGTGCAATTTTCAGCCCTCAAGCTGGATATCAATGATTCACCAGGCAGGCAAGATTGAGTATGCACAGGCGAAATGCAGAGATGTCTTAAAAGGCCTTTTGTGGTTCACTAACTCTGCTGTGAAAAGCACACTTGGTCACTGCAGACCATTGGGCATGCATTCTAGAAAATTTTCACATTTTGGCCTGTTTGCAGAGCCGAAATAAGATTCTTTGACGAGTACCACAGTTCCTTTACAACAGCAATTTCATTAAAAGCCTACCAACAGTGGAAGCTCAGAAGCAAATCCATTTTTCCATTGTGCAAAGCAGTTTTCAAAAAGTAGTCGAAGGTATGTTATATCTGTGGGACCAAATGAAAAAAAAAAAAAAGGTTATATTTATTGACACCAACCTTTCACATTTTAAATATCCATTATTCCAAAAGTTGATGACATGCAACATGGACCAATTTCTGGTGCAAGTTTTGTATCCTGTTCAGAAAGAAACAGAACAGCACAGATAAAAGCACTTTCATTGAAAAGATTTCATTAAAACAAGACTTAAAAGCTAAACATTTGATAATACACTCGTGCACCTTACCTAACACAGGAGCTTTGTTAAAACAGTATTTCACTTACTGTAAAAGGCCCCCTTTTATTTTCTTTGCAGCACAACCATATCCTTGCAAAACCCTGCAAGTAGTCTTAATAAAGGCCAACTGCAATGAAATAAGCCGTAAAAAAGACATGATGCAGAACTTAGAGCTTTGAGAAAGAGCCCAGTGTCTGAACATGACCTCCGAGATCACGTGGGGTCTGGTCTCGCTGAATATCTCGGGTGCCATGCTGCAAGATTCGCACCATATCCATTAGCCACCACTCGCCCGCATTGTCTGCTTAGGTGCCATTTAAAGGCTGCTAATAAGAAAATTAGACAATTACAAGCTGTGCAGCTTTGCCAAGCCAAGACTGCTTTAATAATGTATAACACTTGTTTATAACCAATTTAGGCTAAGTGAAAGTTAGTTGCAGTTGGCCTTTCCGAACACCTCTTGGGGCCCCCTTTCTATGTGAAAAGCTTGTGAACAAGGGCATACAACGGTTGTTAGAAAGAGTACTCTGAACCAAGTCACCGCCAAACACATATGGCTAGTCATCTAAAGCACGCACGGTTTCTGCAAAGCACAGTAGACGTGTAGCCAAAAGCTCTTGACCACTCACATACCTTGTAACCTATGCTGTGTGTATGCTAAGAAGGCATGCTGGCCTTCTTGTTTTGGGCAACATGGATTCCTTCACAACAGACAAAACATGGAAACACATACATGGCAAGCCAGAATCTATCGACACTTGCTCTGAGTGACGCTCCCGAATGGCTGGGATGTCGCAACTCCCATATACACTATGTATACAGCCTTATAGTACATTGTGAAACAGTTAAAAAAAAATCTTGAGGAAGTACACACATCTCAGACGATGAATGAAGAGAGGATGAAGATAAGACCACCTTCCCACAGCTGTTCCACCCAATGAGTCCGTGATAACTGTTGGCAAGCAGCATATGTAGAATGACAACTTGATAAGGGAGCTTGGTAGAGATGGCCCTTCTGGCTAAGACCCCAGCATTCTTGAAGGAGTGCTAACACATACTTTTCAAGTTGCAAAAAATCTACAACATGCTTCTCACACACAAAAGGATGACACTTGGCAAGTATAAAAGTTAGGAAGCATAAGATATTTTAATTTGTTACTAATGCTAGTCTCGAAATGTCGGACGTGGTGCCATGGATGTTATGGTGACATCATGACACGGAACGAAATCTGGTGATGTTGTATGGCAATAAGGCTAGCTATAATGATGCCACTCATAAAAAAGAGAGACAGAGAGAAAGCCGTAAATGTTCCATCATAAACCTGAATGAATAGAGGCAGGACGTAGCATGCACCCTCGAAAGATTATCAAAGTCTTCTAAAAAAAAGAAAGGGTAAGTAATGGACACCATGTGCATCGGTCATGTGTTGATTTATAATGTCAGAAAAAAGCTCGTGTATCTGTAAGCATTGTTCACTTACCTAGCCTGTTTGTCTTACGTCAGCGCTTTAGCTACTGTGTTTACCCGATTCTAACGCATGGGGGAACATCAGAGTCAAGTAAATTTATTCAGGTAAATTTATACGTGGTGCCCAATTTTTGCAGGCTTAAAGAAAATAAAAGTGTACCTGAATGTAATACCGGTGTCACACGGCCACTCACGATTGCGATCAAGTCCAATTCTGATCGAAATTCTCAACTACAATTGGCCCCCTCTCGTAGCTTAACCCTTTCAGGGTCAATGACGTAAATATACGGCGCCGCGAACAAGTCCCAAATGGTCGATGCTGTATATTTACGGTGCCATCTGTACGTTTAAAAAGCGCACCAGTATCTTAGCTTTTTTTTCCCTGGCATGTGCTACCACTATGCGGGAATACAGGGAATTCTTTTTTTGCCCCACCCTCTCGGTTTTAGTTGCATGGTTTGTTTGCTCCGGCACGTCTATAAACTACCACTTGTGCATTGGCGCGTATGCCGGCGGGCGGCAGTTAGGTTGGGTTTTGTTCCACGGGCGGTTCCGGCTTCTTGTGCTCGCAAAACTGATGGCTATCTCATTACTAATCACTCAAAGGGTGACCACCTATTACTCACTCGTTTATTGCTTACAGGGGTGTGCATACACAAAGGATGCCGCCGTGCATGCATTTCCTTTTTTTTTTGAGACTCGTGAGAACTAATCGCTATGGTTGGCGATAAGATGAAGATTAGCTGAAGTTTGTCCCATGTTTTGCTTTTTTGACGGGCACACAACCACACACTTTTCTTGAGTGTGCTCACCTATGCAGTTCAATTATGCTATGGACATAGGTATTAGGGTAAGAGCAGGAACATTTGAGACTTGCGAAATATTCTCGTGTGCGCATTTTCTAAGCCTTGAACTATATGCATAACAATGCATGAAATTTTTAATTCTTATAAGTTTATTACCTTTTTTATTGTTATTCTTGAATAAACAGTACATATATACTAACACAAAATATTTTTTTTGCACTTTACGGTCACTCTAGAAAAATTATGGTAAATTTTTTTTTAAATAGGTCCCTCTAAAGAATTTAGATCTGCAACAAAACAAATTGATTCTGGGTGGTTGCATATGGCAAAAAAAGAAAATTGACCCTGAAAGGGTTAAGCAAATGAGCTAATTGTGACCAATCATGATCGAAAGTACGCCGTGTGCCATCTGCATAACGTGCCACCAGTTCATCAAAGAAAAACATAGCATGGACCCCACGTTTGCGATGAGAAAAAAATGAGACATAATGAAAACAGCTTGAAGCTAAATATTTCGACAGAATTGCCCGTCTGGTTGGGAAATTGATTAGGACTTGTGACTTACTCCAACTAAATAACTGAATTTTATTAGCCAGACGTTTCGGAGCCCGTTCGGCTCCTTCAGGGGGTTGTTCTTCGGGGGGTGGCGGTGTGCAGCTTTTAAAGGTTCTCTTGTAAAGAAAGGAAGGGGGAGCACAGGAGGTGGGGAGACACTTCACAGACGGGAAGGTGGGGGGAAACAAAAGGGGTGGGGGGTTGTTGACAGCTGCCGTGGTGCTGGGGAGAGTGCCCGCGTGGGTCCCCTTGATGTGAAGCGGGGGGTGGGGGAGGTTACAGGGTCGCGCCGACTTTTTTGTGTTGGTGAAACAAGCGGTAGTCTACCTGGCTGGGCGTCCTTTTCTTCTTTTCGTCACATGTCGCCAAGGCCATGGACATACACCGAGGGTAGGCTGCCCTTCACGCGGTTTATGTTATTCCCCGTATTCTGAATGTGCTATGACTCCAGTAGTAGTCTCTTCAGCGAGTTCGTCTCTGTTTGAAGGATTTCACTTTCCTGGAAAGCAATTTTGTGGTCAGCGTCTTCAGAGTGTTCAGCGACGGCGCTGCGAATACGGTTGAATGCTCCGACGTCGTTCTCGTGTTGTCTGATCCTTTCTTTTAGATTTTTGGTTTCCTTGATGTACGATGCCAGACAGTCGGCACAGCTGATTTTGTAGACGACGCCTTGAGCTTTTTCTTTAGGTGGACAATCTTTTGGTTTAGGGAGGAGGATATTGAAAGTGTTTATCGGTTTGTGTGCCACTTTGAGGCCTTCTTTGTTTAATATTCGGCTGAGCGCTTAGCTGGTACCTCTGATGTACGGGATGGACACTCGCTTCTGGGGTTGGGGAGAAGTCAACGGCTGAAGGTCCCGCAGTTTGCTTCTTATTTTTTGTTGTCTGGTTGTTTTTCGAATGAAGTCATCTGTGTAGCCATTCCTCTTAAGTTCGTTGAGAACCGTTCTTTTTTCTTTCTTTTGATCCGATTCTGATGAGGAATGAGTTTCCACTCGTTTGAATAAAGAATTTACAACAGACGCCTTGTGGTTTGCCGGATGGTTGGATTCGAAATGAAGGTAGCGGCCTGTGTGGGTTGGTTTTCGGTAGACTGTTTTCGGTATTCTAAAATTTTCAGTCTACCGAAAACCAATCCACACGGGCCCGCTACCTTCATTTCCAATCCGATCATCCGGCAAACCACAAGGCGTCTGTTGTAAATTCTTTATTCAAACGAGTGGAAACTCATTCGTCATCAGAATCGGATCAAAAGAAAGAAAAAAGAACGGTTCTCAACGAACTTAAGAGGAATGGCTACACAGATGACTTCATTCGAAAAACAACCAGACAACAAAAAATAAGAAGCAAACTGCGGGACCTTCAGCCATTGACTTCTCCCCAACCCCAGAAGCGAGTGTCCATCCCGTATGTCAGAGGTACCAGCGAAGCGCTCAGCCGAATATTAAAAAAAGAAGGCCTCAAAGTGGCACACAAACCAATAAACGCTTTCAATATCCTCCTCCCTAAACCAAAAGATCGTCCACCTAAAGAAAAAGCTCAAGGCGTCGTCTACAAAATCAGCTGTGCTGACTGCCCGGCATCGTACATCGGGGAAACCAAAAATCTAAAGGAAAGGATCAGACAACACGAGAACGACGTCAGAACATTCAACCGTATTCGCAGCGCCTTCGCTGAACACTCTGAAGACGCTGACCACAAAATTGCTTTCCAGGAAAGTGAAATCCTTCAAACAGAGACGAACTCGCTGAAGAGACTACTACTGGAGTCATAGCACATTCAGAATACGGGGAATAACATAAACCGCGTGAAGGGCAGCCTACCCTCGGTGTATGTCCATGGCCTTGGCGACATGTGACGAAAAGAAGAAAAGGACGCCCAGCCAGGTAGACTACCGCTTGTTTCACCAACACAAAAAAGTCGGCGCGACCCTGTAACCTCCCCCACCCCCCGCTTCACATCAAGGGGACCCACGCGGGCACTCTCCCCAGCACCGGTCATCCCAGCACCACGGCAGCCGTCAACAACCTCCCACCCTTTTTGTTTCCCCCCCCCCACCTTCCCCTCTGTGAAGCGTCTCCCCACCTCCCATGCTCCCCCTTCCTTTCTTTACAAGAGAACCTTTAAAAGCTGCACCCCCCCCCCCCCCCCCCGAAGAACAACCTTCTGAAGAAGGAGCCGAACAGGCTCTGAAACATCTGGCTAATAAAATTCAGTTATTTGGCTGGAGTCAGTCTCAAGTCCTAATGAAAACAGTGCATGGTCGTTGTCATTCGCGAGTATTTGGCCACAGATATCAAGCACACGGGGGCGGTATTCTCGAGCGATCACTTTAGATACTGCTATCACTTTCACGAGACCCTGCATCAAACTTGTTGAAGTGTGCAGCAGACTGCGTTCCTGGCATTGTGTGCATAGAGTGAACTTGGTACGGTGCCAGAAACACCAGTGGCTGATTATGTCAATGCATTTGGTGCCGAGTTGTGTGAAATTTCACGAAAAAGATAGTAGTGTCTCCGACGGCTGAGAACACTGCTCTGGATGGTAGTCGAGCACAAAATGAACCAACAGCAACCTTTGCAAAGGCATGCTATGTAGCCATTTTGTAATGGCAATGACGCTGCACCCAACAGCTCTGGCAGTAGGCTGTTGTCAATGCTGCAAATGCTGTTTTAGTTTTGTATGTGATTGTAATGTGCAGGCAACTTTTGGGCACGTTTTCTCGGAAAGAAACGTATGCGTTAGATTCAGGTAAATATCGTACTCATGTTTGTTTTTGTTCTTTAATTCACCACATTATTGACCACATGTTCCATTCTCCCTTTTTTGCTTATCGCATGAAGCTACATAACTGTACACTCTTTGAGCCCTCAGTTGAGAGTAGTACATGTGTCCCACTACATGTTTGTTGCCCTTTTTGAGCAAAGAATGTCACGATATTTACTCTCCTCACCGATCTTTGCTAGTTCAGTACAAGGCACAGCTTTGTTCGCCCTAAAATTTCACAAGCAGGTGGCACTTCGTGGCGCATTTTGTTTAAGTGCCATATCTGGGCGAAAGTGTTTTGCTGCTTTTTGTCTAGGATAATGCAGACGTACAAGTACCCTGTGGTGATGCCAGACAAACCAAATGCCAGTTTTCTAGTCAGAGTTTTCTAGTCAGAACAAGCACTGCTCTAATTCATATCCAGGAAGGTGACATTGTTCGGCATTATGTCCTTTGCACAGCGAGCACACTGCCCTTTAAGGAGAGACAGTGTCACCTTGCTATTCTCTGAGAAAATCTGCATTTTTGTCTGGCATTAGTATTGCAGACGATATGTACTTCTCATTTATTGATAACAAAATTGGCAAATACTGCACCAAGCCATGGTGCACTGTGTGAAATTTGATTGCAAATGAGGGGTATAGCCAGAACTGCCCTCTATACCACACTTCCTCATCACTGCTACATTTAGTCGCATTAACACAGCATGGCATGGAGAGGTATAGCACAGCTGGCATGGAATCCGTGCTGCTACGCTATCCATGGCATGGCGAAGGATGGTGAAGATCACTGCTTTGGGCCAACTGCTAGCCCCAGTGATTGACAGGATGCAGGAACGGGAACAGCCACTGTGATAGCTGCGGCCCGCAGTGGAAGAGCTTATGTACATGCAGGCGAACAGTAGCCTTTTGGCTTATCATTCGCTATCCTCGCTGTCAATGATGTCTTTTAACCTTGAGAAGACCTTGCGCGATTCGTCGACCACCTCCTGGGGTTCTTCGGGTGTGGCACTTGGGACTGTGGAGACGGCTGCACTCCGAGTTGTTCGCTTCGTTGCACCATCTGTGATGCAAATGCGAGAGGGGTTGGAGCGTGGCAGAAGGTGGGGCGCCAGGTTTTACTTAAGAAGACAAGGACAGCACTTCAGGCACAGTAAATGAAGTGCTGATTTCGTATGGAAGACTCACTCACATTTATTTTACTTTGATAATGACTTGTCATATGCTCTAGCATACTATAGGTACTCATATTGGCTTCTGTTTAACTTAAGTAATACACCAAGTAATTCATGTGACTTGACAAATCGAAGTCCCTTTCATGATTGATTTGTTAAATGAAGAGTTACTGCACTTTTTTAGGGTTACAATGCAGTACTTTACTTAATGGAAATAGTACCAGGCAGCTTATTACCATGCATCTCACATGACACAAGGTATACCAGCATAGGTATACCATGAACGAATTCTAGGTTTCTAAGTGCCAAAACCACAATTTCATTATGAGGAATGCTGTAGTGGGAGGCTCCGGGTCAATTTTGACCACCAGGGAATCTTTAACGTGCCCTCAATGTGTGAGACACGGGCGTTTTTGTATTTTGCCCTCATTGAAATGCAGCTGCTGCGGCCGGGATTTGATCCCGCAACCTCGTGCTCAGCAGCACAACACCATAGCTGCTAAGCCACCACGGCATGTCACAGAAATATGTAGAAGAAATATGTTTTGTGTCATGAAAAAAATGTGCTTCAGACGCTTTTTTTCAACAATCTGCAGCCAGCCAGAGGTGACAAAAGACAAGGCACTTTCATATCAGTGGCAAACTACATACTACCACCCCAAGCAACTTGCATGTATGAAATATGAATGCCTTGACAAGCCCAGAAATTACCTTGCAATCACACATTTCAGATGTGGCAAGAGTCCAACAATATAACAGTCCAATAAATTTTCCCTTGAGCTCTCGTACTGCAATAAGCAGTAACATTGTAAATTGGAAATCTTAGTTCTAACATATAATTGCCACTTTTAAATTTTTTCTCTCTTGCTACACATTAGCTTTTTTTCGTTACTCTAGACTATTTTCCCCCCTCATTACTCCCATAGCTAACAACACTTACGGTTTTATAACGAAATACCCAATTTTTGGAGCTTGCTTACAAGAGCACAATATTTAGAGCTTGGTTAACGGTTTAATATATTTAATTTGTGCCCAGTTTACGGAGGAGAACTGATTTCAAAAGAATATGCATACAATAACTGACAAATTTTTCAGGGCATTCTTTTGAATCCGCATGATTACTTGCATGTATTCGCAGCATGGCCAACTGCTCCACAGAAGCAACATATGAAGGCAACTGAAGTTTTGGCCCACGATGAATATTTTGTGAACATAACGAATATTTCTGCTTGTATGTGGCGTAGATCATTCTAGCTGCAACTACACTGCAGAGTGCCTGTTCAAAGTGCCCCTTCAGTGCAAAGTCTTAGTAATTAAAAGAGACAACATCTTGTGTAATAAGCCAATTTTTAGTACATCTCATCAAATTTAGGATTTTTTGGCTTCGGCTAGTATTTTTCAAATGTTACGGTTGGCAAGTCTGCACTCTTATTTCAAGGTAGCAGCTACCTCTGCAGCTTTGCCCTGCAGTTCTAGTAAGAACATTCTCTATTTCCTTCCTAGCTTGAAAACAGCTACACCAGCTCTCACGCACCTGAATGTTGAGGCGATGTGGAAGATGCTGAAAAACAGAATGATCACCAAGAACAGCATGAGCGCACAGAAGTTACAGTCGCACGCTACCTGACAAAGCAAAAACTGTTTTTGTTGTGCTATGTTTCAAAGAGAGCTAACCATAGGTAGTTATATGTGTTGAATAAGTAATATCTCCTTAGTGGCTCTCTTCATTCAATGGTGTTCTCTTGGCCTTTCTTACCATTTGTTTTTCTTTATGATGCCTTATTCTTCTCACAGGAAAAAAAAAAAACTTCTGTGCATAAAAGAAGGTTAAAAGCATCCCTAAATTTAAACAATAAACATAATTTTTCTCTGCCTCTTACCTCAGCAGAAAAATATTTGTCACTATCAGAGAAAATTGTAATTGAAAGCCAAACCTCCCTTCCCCAACTCGGGACTTTCCCAAAGTGCGGCACAGGTAAAGTTAACTGTCCAAAGTCACAGATTTCTTAATTGTTTTATCAATGTGAGTTTCTTTTTTTTCCACAAGCCTACAAAGCTTGTCATGTTGAACAGTACTTTTGAATGCAGTGTGGAACTTTGGTTTTAACAATGAACAATTAGCCATGGCAAACCAGTTCTGCAAAAGCCCACCAGGTGGACAAAGATTCCTGAAAGGGAAAATTGTCATATTATTGACTGTAGCAAAAAGCTTAATTCGGCCTCACTCTGCGATCTGCTAGCCTCCTGGTCAGCTCAGATGGTAGAATGACCACCAGGGAAAGGCACTGTTCTGAAGTTCCATCCGCAGACAAGGTCAATTTTTCTTAAAACGTGAAGCTTTCTTTCTGAGAAACCCTCTTGTAGCTTTGTGCTACAGTCACATTGATGACAATTTTCCCTTTTATAAACAATTGCTAGTCAAATCAATTGTTTCACTAACCTCACTAACCTCTCTCAGTAGGTGGAATTACTCATTTCCCCCCTTTTCACTGCTCTTGCCCCCCCCCCCCCCGTGATTTGGTAGAAGTGATATTTAGCTTTACTTAATATCTTCCATCAGTTTCCGACAAAAGGTCTTTTGCCAGGAAAACAGTGCTTGTGAGTTGCAATGTAAAGTCTTTGCATGTAAGAATGTACACAAATTATGAAAAATTTGCAAGTTACTACAGCTGTTGCTATGACATAACACATAGTCTATGAGTAACACAGAGCCTATGAGTATGAGTAAAGAAGCTTTGATACCTTGTGAGTTCTCAACAATGTTGCTTTTGTCGAGACTCCGAATTTCGTTCTCTTCTTCGCGCTTTTGCCTCAGCTCTCTGCAGTTCTTCAATGTTGCGTTGCCTTAAATGAAAGAACAGTAATCATTATTTCAGCATAATGTGTGCAAAGTGTAAAAAGTGAAACTAGCGCCACAAGTGTGTCTACAGCACACACACTTGCAACACTACACTGCCTGCCACTTCTGTCAATGACGGCAACTACACTGTCAATGAAGAAAGCCCATCCTCACTTGAAACACTATTTTACAGCTTTACATGGCAGTACTTTTTCGTGCCTTCAATGGTAATCAGTTCTTCTTGGATACATGTGCTTTTTAACATGCCACATCATTGTGTTCTCAATATTACCTTTTTGATGAAAGTGTTTGAGAAAAAGAGAAAAGAGGAGAAAGTCTCTAGTTCAGCTTACATAATACCCAACTACAGTAGAATGTCATGAAGTTGTACTTCAAGGCACCAGTAATGTTTGTTCCATTTGTCAGGAGTTATGCCTATCCCAAGAATGTGTGATGCACTGGTGTGTTCTCAAAAAGGCAAAATTTGAAAGATTTGCGAACAAAGGGAACATACCTAGTTCAGTAATAGCAAACAGTGATGAAGACATTATGGTCAGTCTCACAAGCTTTTTAGCTTCAACATATGGCTGCTTATAAGGTCATAATGGCTGTTATCAGGTGCTGTTATCCCATGCATAAAGAAAAATAAACTTACCTTGAAGCCCAGCATCCCTAAGAACTTTCATGAGCTTTGCCACTTTCTGCTCTACAGTATCAGTTTCCTCCAGCAACTGCACATAGCGAACCCTTAGACCCGCAGTGCTAATGCAACGCTTGAGTTTTGCTACGGCTGGATTCTCTGTTGATGCTGGCTTTGCTGCAGGCTGTGGCAAATATGAAAAAGCAGAAGAGAGCATAGGTGGTGCTTACAGAGCAAATGTGAAAAGCTTGACATTGATAAATGAGCAGGAGAGAAGGTAATGGTATACTTAATCAGTGCTCGGCTTTTTTACAGCTGTGAGCTACGGACCTACTAAGGGCAAGTGACAAGTTCTCTGCTGCCATAAGGAATAATCTAAATGGTCCCCTTTTTTTTTTGCTTCAACTGTAGTTGCTATGTGAACACAGAGCTAATGCTCAACACTCAGTAAACATAAAAGAAACAGTTACATTAACATTTCTTTTCCAGGCTAAAAAAAAAAAAATGGCTACGTCTATTGCGTTAAAAGTTTGGACACAAGATCACTTGGCAGCAGTGAACATGTGCTCAGCACACTTTCTGTAACAAATTCTAAATAAATCAAATTCACGCTATTACATGTGATTGGTGATGTGAATGACATGTAAAAAAAGTCTCAGTTTCGCCCGAAAGACAAAGCATCAGTTGCAAGAGCAAATTAGTAGGCAGCTACATGAAGTAGGGACAGTAGGTTTATCGGCCGAATGAACTTGTAGACATTCGCTTACTAACTAAATTAACAAGCATGGTGTCACATGAGCACAAGCAAACATGAACACATCTAACTCGATGACCACGCACACCAGATGTCAGAACACCGGAGTGAGAAAGCGCGGCAGTAACGGCGAGTGAATTGACCTTCGCGCTGCCTTTTGTTTCAATGTGAACCAAGCAGCAAGAACACAGTGCACACGGATCTATCAGCACTCGTCGCACTCTGTTCCCACTGCAATTCACTTTCAAGGCCTGCGCTGCCATGCCATATGCTGCCACCGTCGAAGTAGAATGCCACCATCATCGGCTTAACCTCACACACTTTCACTCGCACATAGAGCATATGGCGCACCGTGACAATATTATAGTCTTTTGACTTTATACGGAACATCATGACGATGCCAACAGGTGAACTGCACCTGGAGTGTCCATATAATTTCTATCTGAATAAAACAGCACACCCGCTTACTATACACAAATGTTGACCTTAAAGTTTCTGGTATGGCTCAGAAGGCATGCAAGGAAGTAGTTTGCATGCTTCTGAGTAACATTTCTTGCTAGAACATATTGTTAGCCTCAATTTTAAGGTGAAAATATGATAAAGGTCTCTAGATGAACATCTACAGATGACTTGAGCATGCAGCAGGCCTTTATTAGTTGCAGAGATCAGAGAGGCAGACTGACGAGAGCACGTAAAGCATCTGCGTAACTATGCACTGTTGCATGCAGGGTTTGAACAGGTGAGGTTTTAGGGGTTAGAACCCCTATTTCAAATGATTTGCTTTGCTTACATTTCTGCCTCTAAGAATATTTGCATGGATCCCTGGGAATACATTTTTAAATTTTATACTTAAACAATTATAAGCATAACAGTTATCTTACAGAGTTGTGACTAATCCATGCATAAGTATAAGCTTGATTTTGCAAGATGAACCCCACGGGTTTAACCCTTGTCATGGCCCCCTCCAAAACACACACACAAACACACATCTGAGTACAACCATGACTGCACATGTCTGTCAACTCAAATGTGAGCAATACCCATTCGAGAACAAGCTGGGTGTAGAGTAAACCTAGAGACAAGATCACTATAGATGTGCACTGAGTGACCGCAACAAATTACTAGGCAACACTTCAGTCTCTGAAAGCATTCCGCGGACATACTGGGCGTGGCCCATTCTTCCACGTCTGTTATTCGCATGTGAATTCAGTCGCCTGCCATTTCATCACAGTGTACTATGGTGCAGAGCTTATAAAGCATTTTATCACTAAATGTATGCAAATGGAATCTTTAAGGAATGCATTTACCTGCCTAAACTGATTCAGTGTAGCTCTTTCCTGTCCATTCAAGAAATGCACTGAATGTAACACACATAAGTAGTGTATCGTGTGTGTATGAATGTGATTTGCTTAAAAGATGATGTGATGCACTACTGTCCCATAAATGCTGCTTTAGATACTATACAATGATGCTGCCAGAGGCTGGCCATTTCAACACCTTTTTGCAAACGAGATTGTATTTCCTCCATTGCTACCTGCTGCTCCCTACACGCCTCCTTACTAATGGAACTGAATTTTTCGGTCTACATATGAAATTTGATAAATATGAAAGATGAAAAGCTTATATTATCCACGGCTTCAAATTTCGGCACTCTCCTGTGATGACAGTGTGACATGAAGACAGACTCTGAGTCATTACCTTTTTAGAACAGCCTGTTGGCTCCCGTCTTGTGCGCTGTGTGTATATAGACAGAAGGCACCAAAATTGCATAAACTCAAATGACATTACATACATTCAAGATCAAATTTAAGTGCACCAATAAATTTATCCTACCTTATCACCTACCTGAGTTTGAATTTAGGTTAAGTTCTAACTTCCTAAAGTTGGGAGGGAAATTTTGCTACATTTTTAAATGTTATTCAGCAACAGTGACTAAACTTAAGAAGCTGATCGTTACAGCAGCAAAAAATTAGGTTACTTTTAACCCAGATGATCTATATATGCTTGCTATAGATATCTACCTATGGTTATCTTTTCTCATCTTTATTCAGTGGAAGGAGTGATGACATATATTGCTCACATGCTGGTCACTCGGTGCATACAAATGCATCTCTTAAACTTCCTAAACAGAATCGAACATTTTGAGTTAATTAGAATAGCACTTAGCACATTGCTTCAATTATGCTCTGCATGCATGGACGCTTTCTTAGTGCAACCATTGTTGCATGTACTGCCCTTAGATTGTGGACCACATGTTTAAATCGGGACCATTACTGCATGTTTTTGCAGGCATATGTACTGTTCCTTAAGGTTAAGAGGATGTGGGGACACTCAACTCTCTCATGTCACTTGACCTGTCTTTTTTGTACAGCTCTTATATCACCTGGCTTTCAGCTTCCCCACATGCGGCAGTGTCGTAGCTACACAGCTGCGACAAGGTGGCGTGAGTGTTTCTGTCCTAGGGTTACCCGATGGTATGGATAGCTCAGGTGCAAGAGGAAGTTGCTTCCTCCTTTTTCTGGCTTTGGGACATTAGTGCACCCGTAGTTGTGGTTCAGTGGCTATGGCAATCTGCTGCTGAGCCAGAGATTGTGGGCTCTAATCCTCGTTCTGGCGGCCACGTTCCAAAGAGGGAGAATGCAAAAAAACGCTCATGTACTTAGATTTAGAAGCATGTTAACCAAACCCAGGTTGTCGATATTAATCAAGAACCTTTCACTACAGTATTTATCACAGCCCATGAGTTGCTTTGAGGCAAGTGTGAAATCTCATTTTACTTGGGTTTGATTTGGCAGGATGGCATGCAAGGTCTGACTATGCTCTTCTTGGTGTGCTTTGTCCCTATCCCACAATATGCTTTGTGTTCAGCTTCGACGTGCTGCATCAGCTTGCGCAAACAATAGCTCGGTATATGTGCGGTGTGAGCCAAGCATCCACTACTATTTTTGTGCTTTCAATGAGGAACTATACCTCGTATGTGCATCAGCTAGCTGGCATTATTATATACAAAGAGCAATAAATGCGCCATCTGCATGTTTGCCTACTAACTGTGTTGTTGCTTTCTTTGTTGCCAAGGGCTTTCAGCCCTGCAATGATATGCACTGCAAAGCAAACAAGGCAGTCATGTGCTGTGAGATTTTGTTGTTTTAAAAGCTTCTAAGACCACTATTACTTCTTTTGCTGAAAGCCTTGTGGGAATGTTCGCTGAAGAGCACCTTACAAGTATACTAAATTGTAACAAGTTCTTCATTACTAAGCTGTGATTCAGGTTTCCCTTCACATGGAGCTGTGTCTCACATCCTCACCTTACGCTTTTTGCTTGGAGGTGGAAAGCCGTCAGCTGGTTTCTTCCGTCGCTTGTGTACCCGCGTAAGTTTCTGCTCCAAGTCCGAGATGCTGGGATTTTCCACAGTAGCCAGCTGCACAGGGGCTGGCTTCTTTTTTGGTTGCTTGTTGCGCAGTTCTGACAGTGGCTCATCATCACTTGAGTCAAAGATACCACGGGCAATTTCTGGGATCTTTCCCTTGGTTTTTCGTGGTGCTGGGACACGTTTTCGACGCACTACGTTAGGCTTTTGCGGGGACGTCTCATCTCCAGCATCTGACTCTTCACTCTTGGGCTTAACCATGATCCAGCCACCTGTCTTGGTTTTCGTCAGCTTCAGAGTAAACAAAGGCATGTCGTCCATGCTTTTGTGTTCCTTGCCATTGCTCTCTTGAGTTGGGGTCTTAGATCCTGAGAATACAAAGAATAAGACTTAACAGAATGTGTATTTTTTTCTTTTAAATTTGCAAAATGAGCAGCAACTTAAACAGTAGCAGGCACTCTTCAAAGCGACATACTCAACAGTCATATTAAGTTTCCTTGCTTAATTTAAGCTCAATTGATATGAAAACTATACAAATGAACAAAAATGGAGGAACAGAGCAATCAAACAATTTATTATGGTATTCTGAAGAATAGGTCTGAAGAATGTGTTGGTGTGATAATCTTGCTAAAGAGTCAGTGCTAGTGACTAGTATGATCACAACAATACTGTTGCCGCTTTGCTCTTAAACAGTAGCTAACCATAGACATGGGCAGATTTATAGTGCTGGCATTATTACTGCTCACCATCACTACCTCGTTTTGCCATGAATTTACATGTTTGAATTTTCACAGAGCACATTATAATGTTGAAACTCTCACCAGACTTTTCCCATGTGCCACAGTTATTGTCCTTTGTATAAGTTTTCTCATTTACAAGCCCTCACCTAAAACTGAATGTAGGTGTATCACTTTGTAGTGTGGTACACTGCACAAAGGCTTCCTCAAAACAATTTTTCTGTGCATAAAACATTTCCCCATACAGCAAAACTTGAGGCACAGCTGACCAGAAACAACAAAAGCCATACATCCAGCAATTCTTGGCAATGACAATACACTTCCTATAATTGTTCAGGTTGTAAAACGAACAGCCAGAATGCCAGCATAAAGACAAATGTTACCACATTGCATCTAAAACAAAGGTAATCAAAAGTTACTTTCGGTATGCTTTGTTGCACTACCACAAAGGCATGCCAGCATTAGTAATTTTCCTTCTTTGGTCAACTTGCTGAAAAGAAGTGCTGTAAATGGACGAGTTCCCTTGAAAAATAGCGCATCGCGAGGACGCCTTAAATGGAATGCATAAGCTTGCACTCAAAACAATACAGTGCCACTAAACATAGACTTCCTTACAAAAACTACTAAAGGGAATTCTGGCGCTAGCATCTATGGGAGCTACCATTATGGTGCTTCGGCCAGCATGGAAATGCTGGTTAGTACATTTATAGGCCTAAATTTTGTCCTTATGGCTTTTAACAACCATGCAACTGCTCAAAGTATTGCATTATAAATGCCACAATTTCCAGTGCTAGTGGATTTGCACATAATCACCTGACACAGTCGCTTAGTGGCTTTGGAGTTGCACTACTAAGTACGAGGTGACGGCATCAAATCCCGGCTGCAGCAGCTGCATTTCGATGTGGGTGAAATGCAAAAATGCCCAAGTGCCATGCATTCAGTGCGCATTAAATAACCCTAGGTGGTCAAAATTAACCATGAGTCACCCACTACACGGTGCCTCATAATCAGATTGCTGTTTTGGTGCACAAAACCCCAGAATTTAATCTAATTTGCTTCGAATCTCATTGCCTTCCGTGTTTATAAAAATAGGATTTCTTTGAAATTTAAGTCAATAAAGGCAAATAAGGCACAGTACACAAAGCCACCAGAACACCTGAAGCCACAAGCATGAAGATGGGACAAATTTGTGCACTACCCCTCGTCTCTAGTTTCATAATAAGGCAATCAACAGTGGGCAAACAAGGAGAGCTTCAAGCTAAAGCCAAAGCTTTAACGAGACCTGTCTTTGACAGGGCTGAAGACAAATCTACTAAATGAAACAGTAGCTAAGTGGGCAAACAAGGGAGGCATTTAAAGCTAATTAAGAAGTTTCAATAAAAGTGTTTAAGAATGAAAGAAAAGGAATGAAAAGAAGAAGAGCAGAACAAGGAGAGAAAAACTGTTTGTTCTCCCACTCTCTCTGTTGCTCTGTTTAAATTTGATCACCTCTGCTTCTATGCCACCAAGCAGCACAGTATCTACGTTCCATAACTGCAAGGACTGATGTTTTTGTGCACATTATCTAGTGATGTGCTCTAAAAATTAGTCTTCTTCTAACCAAGCAGTCCCTGCATACAACACGAAAGACATCAGAAGTCTGAAAATCAAAAGTCTCATTGTTTGTATATTATAAGGATGCTACACTGACAGTCACTGACTATGGATCATGAAAGCTCTGTCACTTCACAATAAGCCACTCAAGAAAATGCTTCTTGCCCAACAGAGCAACGAAAAGCGCGCTGGCATCTCTCAAAGAGAAAGTTGAGGCAGGGTCAGGGCACGAAAGCATGTACACGGGCGGGGATTGTGCACTTTGCTTCCATTTTGATGGAATAAACAGATGTCTCTTGCCCACGTCTGGGGCACCCGTCCTTTCGTTGTAAATTTTATGAACAAGACATCTAACTTAAAGCTTTGGAGTTGCTGAGGTTCAACATTGACATTACCAAAGTACTTGCGGAAGGTGAAAAACATTGTAGAGAGCCTCTCCAAGGAAAACCCTGAGTGCCATTCAAAACAGTGATGACTGGCCCAATGATGATGATGGCACGATTGCTCTCTTGTCACGTACCCACGAATGGGGATTTAGCTGCTGGTGGCTTAGGCCATGATATAAATGATGATGGTTTTCCTGGCTTGTAAAATGGTGGAATCATTGAAAAACAAAAGAAAATTTAACAACTATCACCACAAAGCTGCTTCTCCAAAGCTTGCGGAATTGCAGCGACACATTCCTACTTTGAAGTACCGCCTTAGTGAACACCTTAAATCTACAAACGGTCCACTGGATGTTCTCCCCTGAGCAAAGGTATACAGACCAGGGATTCCACAACGAAGCCGATTTTCTTCTCTGCCTAAGAATGCAACTTGAAATTGAGGACCGCAGTTCATGCTTGGCATTGTAAACTTACCAGCACACTTATCAATTTCAGTTTGTGCATCAGAATTATGAATAAATTGTTTTTTTCTGGAGAGCCTGTGATCTGTATACTTTTGCTTATGGGCGTACACAAGGCACCTAAACTAAGCCTAACTTATTGCAACAGGTACCAAATTCTTTGCAAATGCACTGTTCAGTGTAGTGCGACATCAGACTGCATGTATGCATGTCTTAAAGGAACCCAAATTAAGGCCAGACAGCAGAAAAGATTCTTGCCAACAAAGGACAGATGTATATTCAAGAAGACTCGTACACTCCTTGCAATTAGTGCCATTGAGCAATTAACCATTGAGAAATACTACGCGGTGCCACCTGCCGCGATCACAAAATTCGTATACCGCGGATAATTCAAGCATGTTTTCAGGCATTTGAGCTATACTAAATGGACTTAAACTGACTCTACCGACATGCTTCATGCCGACTTTCTAATGAGAGCGCTCCCCCTCCCCCCCCCCCCCCCAAAAAAATTGCAGCGCTAGAGGAAGAGAAAAAGTGACGACAAGGTTTGCAGTAACACACAAACAGTAAGAAATAAATAACATAACATCAACAGTTGCAAAGTTCACATATAGATTGTCATCAAGGAAAAAAAGAAGTCTTAGTTTACGTCCACTTATTTCTTCTACATTTGCACTTATATTTGTTTTCGCGGGTTTCGTTTGTACTCCTGTAGATCATGAGCAAGTATTCGCGACTGTGAAAGGTTGTCTGTACGCCTGGGTTTGCCTAGCCGAGTCCACGGTTGTCTGCGCACCTGAAATTCCGGAACTACAAGGCCAGAACCGTTTAGAAATTGTTCAATATTGAGTTACCCATCGCGATCGGCAAAACGCATATATCGCGGATAAATCAAATAAGTTTTAGGCACCTAGGGCCCTCTGGGCTGTACTTGTTGGCGATAAGGTAGCCTCGCCGCCTACGAGATTATCTGACTGAGCCATGTTGAATGCTTAGTTGCCATAGTCGGAAGTTCGAATCCTTCTATAAGTTTTTTTTTTTTAAGTTTGACGACAGCGAGCTTTAAATTCACCTCCTCCAGTGCATTACAGCTGCAGACTTGGAGCAACGCCTGACACCGGCAGAAGATGCTAAGAGCAAGTGGGGCTATACTAATTCAGGTACAACCAAATTAGGAAGGTCCATTATACTTCAACAAGACACTCCCTCCCAAATGGCTCACTCAATTACCCAATGGCCCCGAGTCCCCAGCAGCTGCGGAGCACCTGACCAACGTGGTGGTTAGACCTGTAACGCAGCAGAGGGTGCTAAGAATCTCTGGGTCCGGACAGGCCACCAATGGAAACTGACCCTTCTAATATTTAACACCCGAAGCCTCTTGACTCAGGCTAGCTTAACAGGACTCTTTGAGGAGCTATCAGACATTGTTCCGGATATCATTGGCTTTAGTGAGATTAGAAGAACTGGTAAGGCTTATACATTGCTGAATAACGGACATGTCCTCTGCTATAGAGGTCCCCTAGATAAGAAGCAATACAGGGTAAGATTCCTAATCCATAAGGACATAGTGGGCAACATTGCCGAACTCCACAGCATTAATGAGAGGGTAGCTGTAGTCGTAATCAAACTTAATAAGAGGTATAGATTAAGGGTAGTGCAAGCCTACGCTCAAACATCCAGTCATGATGATGAAGTAGAATAGTTTTATGAAGATGTTGAATTAGCAATGAGAAAAGTGCAAACTAAGTATAGAGTAGTAATGGGTGACTTCAATGCAAAAGTGGGGAAAAAGCAGGCTGGTGAACAAGCAATTGGCAACTACGGCGTTGATCCTAGGAACACTAGAGGAGAGATGCTGGTAGAATTCGAAGGAATAAGCTTCGAATAATGAAAACTTTTTTCAGGAAGCGTAGCAACAGAAAGTAGACCTGGAAAAGCCCTAATGGTGAAACAAGAAATGAAATTGACTTCATACTTTTTGCTGATCCCAGCATAGTGCAGGATGTAGAAGTGATAGGTAAGGTAAAGTGCAGTGATCATAGGTTAGTGAGGGCTAGGATTCCCCTCAATTTGAAGAGAGAAAGAGCAAAATTAGTCAAGAAGAAACAGGTCAACCTAGAGGCAGTAAGAGTAAAAGCAGACAAATTCAGGCTGGTACTTGCAAATATGCAGCCTTAGAACAGAGAGATGATGATGACATAGAGCTAATGAGTGAAACCGCAACTAGGCTGGCTTCAGAGGCTGCAATTGAAGTGGGAGGCAAGGCACCAAGGCAACCAGTAGGCAAGCTCTCCCAAGTAACAAAGGACCTAATAAAGAAACAACAAAGAATGAAAGTATACAACTCCAGAGATAAGATAGAATTCGTGGAACTGTCAAAACTAATCAACAAGGCGAAAATAAGCGATATTCGAAACTATAACGTGAGAAAGACTGAAGAAGGCATAAAAAATGGACGCAGCCTGAAATCAGTGAGAAAGAAACTTGGCATAGGACAAACCAAGATGTATGCACTAAAAGATAAGCAGGGTAATATCATCAGCAATCTCGAAGATATAGCAAAAGCAGCAGAAGAATTCTATACTGACCTCTACAGTACCCAGAGGAGTCAGGATACCTCTATTGGAAACAGTAATGAACAGGATACAGAAGCTCCTCCTTTAACTAGCGATGAGGTCAGAAGGATATTGCAAGAAATGAAATGAGGAAGAGCGACAGGAGAAGATGGAATAACAGTCGATTTAATCAAAGATAGAGGAGACGTAATGCTTGGAAAACTGGCGGCTCTTTATACGAAGTGTGTATCGACTATAAGGGTCCCAGAAAACTGGAAGAATGCAAACATTACACTAATCCACAAAAACGGAGACATTAAAAAATTCAAAAATTACAGACCCATTAGCTTACTCCCAGTATTATATAAAACATTTACCAAAATAATCTCCAATAAAATAAGGGCAAAACTGTACTTCAGTCAACCAAGGGAACAATCTGGCTTCAGGAAGGGATATCTGCGATGGATCACATCCATGTCATTAATCATATTATCGAGAAATCCGTAGAGTACAATAAGCCTCTCTACATGGCTTTCATATATTCAAAAAGGCATTTGATTCAGTAGAGATACCAGCAGTCATAGAGGCATTATGTAATCAAGGAGTACAGACCGCTTACGTAAATACCTTGGAAAATATCTACAGAGGTTCCACAGCTACCTTAGTTCTACACAATAAAAGCAGGAAGATACCTATAAAGAAAGGGGTCAGACAGGGAGACACAATCTCTCCAATGCTATTCACTGCATGCTTGGAAGAAGTATTCGAGCTATTAAACTGGGAAGGCTTAGGAGTACGGATCAACGGCGAATGTCTCGGAAACCTTTGGTTTGCCGATGACATTGTTCTATTCAGCAACAATGCAGACAAATATGACAAATGATTGGGGACCTTAGAGAGAGTGTAAGAGTGGGGTTGAAGATTACTATGAATAAGACAAAGATAATGATGAATAGCCGGGCAAACGAACAAGAGTTCAGGATCACTAGTCTGCCTCTAGAGTCTGTGAAGGAGTATGTTTACCTTGGTCAAATAATCACAGGGAACCATGATCATGAGAAGGAAATTCATAGAAGAATAAAAATGGGTTGGATCGCATGCGGCAGACATTGTCAGCTCCCAACTGGAAGCTTACCATTATCATTGAAAAGGAAGGTGTTCAATCAGTGCATTTTACTGGTGCTGACATATGGGGCAGAAACTTAGAGACTGACAAAGAAGCTTGAGAACAAGTTAAGGACCGTGCAAAGAGCAATGGAACGAAGATTGCTAGGCATAACATTAAGAGATAGAAAGAGAGCGGTTTGGATCAGATAGCAAACGGGTGTAGACAACATTCTATTTGACATCAAGATAAAAAATATGCGCTGGGCAGGTCACGTAATGTGCCAGTTAGATAACCGTTGGGCTATTAGGGTTACAGTATGGGTACCAAGAGAAGGGAAATGCAGTCGAGGACGGCAGAAGACTAGATGGAGCGATGAAATGAGGAAATATGTGGGCGCTAGTTGGAATCGGTTGGCGCAGGACAGGGGTAATTGGAGACTGCAGGGACAGGCCTTCATCGTGCTTAATTTCTGTTATAGTTTAATCATTTGTTTGGAGTCAAAAGATGACATACAAGCAAAAAAAAAAAAAGTCAGAACCAAAGGTTGACATTGCCTTTCTCAGTTTATAGTGACATACATGAAGGCAACATGTACACAAGATGGAACAAGTCCTTGAAGAGATAGTGGCACCCGTTGGGACAGCCGTCTGCATTTAACTTCAGCAATGGTCCTGATGCGACTCTGTCACAAAATGAAAACCTAAGCACAGCAGAGGTGATGACTATAAAAGATTTTCCTGGTCTAGTAGCCGTATACGGCAGAGTGAATTCAATAACATCCTTCAGTCACATCAATCTGCAACATCGTGACGAGCTGATCAGGTCACCTGAAAGTATGCCATCAAAGTATGAACCTCTGCACTCACTAAAAGCAAGCAATCAGCTATTTCTAATTGGGGATCTGCCATAGCTGGTGCCAGTGGAGTTTATATGGTTACCTTACGACCTCAATGGTTATTTGTTCCCAATTAGGCAAACAAGAAAACTAGCATTTATGCAAGTGCAATTTTTTACGCATGCCTGGCCACCTACCAAAAATGAATAAAACTCTGGGGTTTTACGCGCCAAAGCCAGGATGTGATTATAAGGTAGGCTGTAGCGGGGGACTCTCAATTATTTCGAGAACCAAGGGTTCTTTGACATGCACCTAAATCTAAGTACACAAACATTTCTCCATTTGCCCCCATTGAAGTGCAGCAGCTGCTGCCAGGATCGAACCTATGGCCTTGAGCTCAGCAGCATGACGCCATAACCATTAAGCTTCTGCAGCAGGCTGGTTGACTACCAAGGATACAAGCAATAAGTTAATGACGAACGCTTCTGCCAGACACATATATCTGCACTTATAGAAAAATACAATAAATGCCAGTCATAGAATATGATTAGATACAAGGCGTGAAGTAAAGCAAAGCTTCCCTACACAGAAGCGGTGTTTCACAGATAAAAAATAAAGGGGGGATAAAAATGCCAACTTACCTAAAAGAACTTTAAAACAGTACTTGAAATGTTTGACAATATAAATTCCATATGTAGCAAGCAATGCATCATATCAGACTCATTTAGGCAAATGGGCAAACATAAACAAGAGCAACACCAGCATGTTACCAAGCTCTCTTTCATCAGGAATATTAGCAGCCATAATTTCTAATTACAAAATGTACTCAAAGTTCATGAACACAGAGCTCTTGGCTATTCAGCATGGGGCAAATTACTTCAATAAAATATTAAGTGTGTGCCTCTCATTATTTGCAAGGCTTTCTAATTGTTCGATCCTTTCACAAGCCACTGACATAAAAGCCACATAGATGAACACACTGCCCGAATGGTTGCCTTGGTGAATATTTTGCAAAGCGCATTATTCGCAGCCTTGTGAAATCAATGCAAAAGGAAACATGCTGCTTACACTTCGGGAGAAAAAGGCGATTTCTGCAATTTAGCCCAACACTAGCTTGCACAACTCATGCCTTAGTGCGTCTACATTTCTAATCTACCAAGTCTTAATCTGCGCCTTAATTCTGTTGCCTACCAACATGTTCCTTCTTGTTATAGTAAAAAAAGAGATCACTTTATCAGGAAACATTGCTTGTGCTACAGACACCACTCCCCAATGAGTATTATTTGCATAGACAATATTTCAATTGGTTTCCCTTAATATGACCTCGATGGAGCACGCAGCATGTTTAAATTTCTCAGTCATATTAAATAATCACAGGAGGATGGATAACTATGCTAGTTGGAATATATTCATGGTTGATTGGAAGTGCTTCCAATCAACCATGAACTAGATAATGTCAGCAACTTTTATCAAACCATGCCTTCATAAGCCTAAAAATATTTTGCATGGCAGTCTACACTTAAACTTGGGAAAAAGTCAATGCACAAATGGTCTCGCAAATCTGAGCTGCACACTCGTGTATTTTAAACTTATCCCCTAACATGTGAGAAACCATCGTGCAAGGCGGTGATTTGCTTCCATCTGCAAGCAGTGAAGACAATGAATACTCTAAACAGAACTCAAACATTCCACCAAGTGCGCAGAGATAGGGGCAAGACTAAGAAGATCAGAGGACACACTTGTCAATACAACATTCATCTGCTGCTGCTGGTTGATTAAGGAGTTTCCACATGTGGCTGGCATGCTACTTCTTCAATTGAAAGATTTCAAACCACATTTTCTAGTTTGAGCTATTGGTGTAGCCAGGGTCCTCATATGCCACACAAGCACTTCTTTGCTGTTCAAACCACTTTTTTTTTTCCAGGAATCTTTCTTGGACAAACATGCACAAGCTGTGTTAAATAGGTAACCATGTGTAGTACATTCAGTCATGAATTAAGACTGGCTTCAAATTTACATATATTTCTGAAAAATCTATGCCAACTTTTCAGAAGATATTTTGTACGTGTAGCATGAATATTTAAGTTACACCAAGCCAGTCATAATAATTACAAAATTTTTTTTTTATTATGGAAATTGACCTCTTATAGCTGATGCAGTATATGTCATAAAAATAACTGTGAGTATTTGTGACAAGTAGATGCACTGGTTATTGTGTTGAGGGCCTTCTGATGAAAGAAATAACACAATTAACATTTCAGGATCACCAGTCAGCCTTTAGAGTCTGTGAAGGCGTACGTTTACCCAGGTCAATTACTCACAGGGGACCCTGATCATGAAAAGGAAATTTACAGAAGGGTAAATATGGGTTGGTGTGCATATGGCAGACATCGCCAGATCCTGACAGGAAGCTTACCACTATCATTGAAAAGAAAGGTGTACAATCAATGCATTCTACCAGTGCTAACCTATGGGGCAGAAATTTGGAGGTAGACAAAGAAGCTCAAGAACAAGTTAAGGACAGTGCAAGGAGCGATGGAAAGAAGAATATTAGGCATAATGATAAGAGACAGGAAGGGAGCGGTGTGAATCAAAGAGCAAATGGGAATAACCGATATTTTAAATGACACTAAGTGAAAAAAACAGAGCTGTGCAGGTCATGTAATGCGTAATGCGTAGGATAGATAATCGGTGGACCATTAGAGTTACAGAACGGGTGCCATGAGAAGGGAAGCACAGTCAAGGACAGCAAAAAACTAGGTGGGGTGATGAAATTAGGAAATTCACAGGTGCAAGTTGGAACCGGTTAGCGCAGGACTGAGATAATTGGGGATCGCAGGGAGAGGCCTTCATGCTGGTAGTGGACATAAAATAGGCTGATGATGATGAACAGCAGTGATACAGAGCAACATATTGAACTTCTAGTCAAACCTGGTAGTGTACCTTTTAAAATACAATTGTTTTCCATTACTTCCATACTAAAGTGACTTATGACACTTTTTATGTTAGCAGAAGGTTATGTGCACAGTCTAATACTTTTTTAAAGTGCTTGCGGCCTCTGAAATCATTCGTCATACAGGTCACTTCGTTGTAAAGGTCGTGCATTGCACAGCCTACAATAGAACTGGGACAGAATTATTTTGTTATACAAGCCATTTCATTGTAGAGGCGGGCAAGTGTACATGCAGTGCTATGTTCAATATTTCAGTCTTGCAGTCACAAGTCAGAACATTCAAAATTAAGTTGAGTCTCCATATGAAGATATTGTGACTGAAAGGAATAAAGTAACAGTGAATCAACATCAAACTGCCACTTTTTCAGTGCAGTAGCAACAAGCTTAGTGCAGGCCTCCTCATAAACAAAAAAATATTATTTTCTCAAAATATACTATGGACAGGCTGCTGGCATGTAGAAAGTTACCTAATACACTCTACTTAAGGCTTCCCCATGGGCAACTATTTCTTCGCTGCTAAGGGCCAGTTCTTGATGGCTATCTTGGAAGAAATGTAGCCATGGTGAGGCTATGAAGTCCAGCAATGCTCAACTGTCTAGGGGAAAAAAAAAAAAAAGGTACAAACCTTCACTTGGACTGCTGGCGGCATTTTTCACTTTCTTACTTTCAGACAGGGGAGGCCTTCTGGGTTCTACTCCATGTTCTCCAACCCTGGCACTACCTTCGCCATCTGATGAAGGTCTCCGCGGAGACTCGGCAGACATGGGGGACTCGGCAATCATCAGCTTTCCTTCAGAGTCCGAGGAGTCTGATGCATCCCCTCCACAAGGCGCTTCAGCCTTGTCGGCTGAAGCCACAGGGAACACCACAGTCGGAATGGCACAACACACTGCACTGGTCGCAGCATTGGAGGAAGCGTTAATGGATTCATCACAAGGTGCATCCTTAAGCGGGATCTCAGATATTACACTCGATGCAGGGTTGGAAGACAAACTTGACGAAACACCCGGAGAAACACTTGGAGAAGGAACCTTTGGAGAAATGTGTGATGAATCAGTTGAAATAGCTGTTGATGCATTGGCACCTACGGTCGATATGCTGTTGAGAGCACTGATGGGAGCAACACTAAGCACGGGAGCCGGTTTCGACTCAGTTCGTCGATGTGTCCGCACACCTAATGTTTCCTTCACGGCCCGAATCACATCATCATCATCAGAGTCACTGCTTGTGTCAACCACTCGCTGAACATTCCTGGCATTGGGGCATTTGATGGGTGATTCAGCATCCGAGTAGCAGTTACCGTTTTGGGACAGTATTGTGCGCAATGGACTGGTGGCCCCTAGATCTGCTGGGGTGTCGTCGCAACTTGACTTGACGTCCTGAACAAAGGCAGAGTATGCAGCAAAATAAAGTAAGCTAAAGTTATTCAAGTTATCTATGCAAAGGCTCTACTGAATCTTATGGCGAAATAAATTTTTATACTTTGTCAGATGCTTAACGTACTAAAAAGTGGGTCACAGATCATGTCAAGCTGGCATCATGATAAATCAAGACACTGTTGAACATATCAAATTGATGACAGCAGCTTTAAGCCGAGCAATAAAGGCAAGTTAAAAACAAAACAAAAAACGAGTAGGCTCGCCTAGTGGCTGATCTACCGTAGGAATTGCAGTACTGTTTGATGCTTTCATGCAGCAAAGTTTTCTTTAAAAAATAGTGCATGCAGATTTAGTGTTACACGGATGACAGTGGCAAAGATTGTTACTCACCTGCGATGACTTGTCTCTGGAGTCCGCCAAGTCTACAAACTCCTTAAACACAGTTGTGACTATTGATGCAAAGACTTCTCGGTTTTCTGATGACAGATGTTTCACTTTGAGCTCGTCAGTGTATAGCGTACGCAGCTGCCTGATGGTGAGCATGCTGAGCAAATGAAACGACACGAACAGGGCTTAGCACATTCAAGACAGAAGTGAATACATTCACTGACAAGACTTCGCAGCGGACAGATGCGAAAATTGCGTTCTCCATACAGGACAACATTTATAACTGCAAGATATATATAACTGCAAGCGGAATAATGTACAACACGAATCTTCAAAGCACACTCTTCTCAAGTCTGAAGACACAACTTTAATACGAACTTAACGAGTACCGAAAGTATCGTACCGGGTTATACGCACAAACGCAACAGGCGCATTCAAGTGGCAAAGGTTTGGGAGTACCTTCCTCATGGCACGTACGGGGCACATGAAGTGGGCTCGCTTCACGAGCATCAACACAATGCACGCCGTTTTGTTTTTTTTCTCCTGCCGCTTCATTACGCAGACTTTCCAGCATACGTGGCTCGCTTTCACGTTACACGAAAGGATTTGTTACTTACAGTGAAGTACAACGTAACTAATGTTGAGAGCATATTGAAGCACATGACAGAAATAAACGGCTCAGCGAGAAAGATTCGCCAAGACCGATTTTGCTCGCCTACGTAGTGCGGAAAGCTAGTTTCCCTTGAAAGTAGAGCACGAATGGTTTGACGACGACGCAGTGGCTTTGATTAAAATAAGACCTGCTGCAGCTCTCAAATCAGGAAATGGCTGGAAGAAATGAAAAAGATGTGTTTATATGTCAGCAGAAAGCTGTCGAAATTAATAGCGATAGCGGCGCAAATTTGTCAAAAGTTGGCCCCCCGATGAGCACAACAGAGCAGCAAGGAGCAACAATATCGCGAAGTTCGCAATCGAAATCTAGACGCCAGGCGAGTTAAACTGAAAATATTGTTTGCAGGACACATCGGGCCATATCTAAATCTACATTATAGATGTTGTTCGTACCCATGGTCTTGACGTTCGCGGAAAATACGGCGAACAAACTCTAACATACTACTGGCACTGACGGCCGCCATTGCTAGTTCGCGCCAGCTATAATTCGTCATCTGCAGATTGATTAGCCTTTAACAACCGCTTGAAAACAATTGCAAATGCATGCCTATAAAACTAAACTTGCAGAATTAAATATTTCATATGTTTGGATATTTGTTGAAAGCATGAAACATGATTATAATTTAACTCCCAAGACAAACGAGATGGCAGCACCGTCTCGCAACAGTTGCAAACCACACGAACTTGCGTGAACGGGTGTCTGCTAGCAGCGATTGTTATGCAGATACCTTCTAGCTGGTTTTCTCGTTCAGGATTTTAGGCGCGCTATTTAGTGATTGACAGTTATAACGATGGTTTTCCTGAGGGCTCAACACATTAAGTTTTTCCAGAGATGTCTCACTGTTCTCCCCTGCGCTATGTCATCTTTGGACGAAATGAGGTACGTGCTGTGAAATTGATCAAACAGGCTAGCAAAGTGATATATTGTTGAATGTTACGTCGGTGAACTCATCGTGAGTTTTAAGAGTTTCACCTGTTGCTTCAAAACGGCCGATCACGTTTATTGTGGTCACGTCAGGCCACTTTCCATGGCGCGGAAACGTCTTGAGAACAGCTTGCAGTGAATCATTATTACTTTGTGCGTAATAACGACAGGCCAATTTAATCTTTTTTTCATATGTTTCCCTTGTTTCAGAATGACTGTAGCATATTTCGCAGTTTCTGGACTGGATCTGCTCAACGCTCTCGATACAATAGGTAACAAAAAACTCATCGTCGAATGGATATACTCACTCCAGGTCTTGCCAAATAAGGATCGTAAGTTTCTGCATCTTTTGTGTAATATTGTTCTTTTATGGTCGCGTGTTCCAGTGGATGATTACTTGAAAAGCTGATGTTGCAATACTTGGCGTGGCACAATGAACGTTTCATTGATGCTGCTTGCACTGTATGTCTAGTCATAACGACAGCATGATAGCTAGACCACATGCTTCCAAGCTTGTAAATCATATTGAAAAGTGAAATTATTGCTAGAGTGAATTCAACTACAACAAAAGTTTTATTCGCATGTAATTAATCGTCTTATATTCATTGTCTTTCTATGGGGATGCTTGAACTACTTTGTAAGTGAAATGCATAAAACCGTGAAAACTTAATTGAACATGGAAGCTTGGTTTAGCAGAAGTTACCTAAACCGCGGTAGGTTTAGGTAATTGAATTAAAATACTCGCACGTTCACTTACATTTAACTGGATTTATTATGTAGTGTTTGGCTGCTTCTGCTGTACAGGTTAGGGCACTGGTACAAGATACATATACATGGTATTGCTCAAATCTTTAAATTCACTATATTGCTTGGGAAAGGAAAATATTGTGATCCACTCGAGAGCAGCAGGGAGCTACATAGCAAACTTAAACAGGTTTCTCAGAAAGAAAGCTTCACTGTTGAAAGGAAAATTTGTCCTAGTACCAGGGATTGAGACTGTGACCAACATCTCTCCAGGGCAGTTGATCTACCGTCCAAGCAAACCAGGAGACAACAACTAGCAGGGTGGTGAGGGCAAATTAACTGATAATTCAAAGTGCAAGGATAGTGAATATGGTGAATAATTTCTGTGAAAACCCGCAATATGTAGCAAGTTTTATGAAAGGGAAAAACTTCTTTTCCTAATTTTTCCTTCTCATGGAACTTCCTCCACCTTGCGAATTTCTGCAGAATTGTTTTGCAGTGATGCTGGGGAAGTATCGTTGCTGTCATCAACAAGAGCTTGTACAGTGTCTTAAGAAAGTTCTGTAATGTGTGTTTTCCTCATCTTGCATGACTGTGAGTGTCACTGTCAGCACTAACAGGGTGACCATGAAGTCTTCTTGAACTAGCACAACTCAGAACGAGCAAAGGAATAAAGACAAATAGGAAGAAACAAGAGCAAATGAAACAAGACAAACACGAAGAGACAGGTGGGGTGGGGGGTGGGGGGGGGGCATTTCTTGTTTGTCTTGTTTCTTTTACTCATTCCAAGTTGCACCAATTCAAGAAAACATCATGGAATATCAACTTGCCCACACTACCACTCTTGGGTGTCATTTGGACTGCCAAATGCTGACACAAATCGCACCACTTACTGGAACATTAAATTCAAACTTCCTGTCTGCTCTGATGACTGTGACTGTAACCACATGGTGCTGAGTGCAAGGTCACGGGCTTGATTCCCAGCTCCAGTGGTTGCATTCTTGTTGAAGCAGTATGTACTTAGCTGTAGCACCACATTAATGAACACCATGTGGTCCAAGTCAGTCCAAAGCCTTCTAGTGTGGCATTCCTTTTGGCCTGCTGTGCAGGTCTAGGATGTGAAACATCATCAGTCAATCGCTCCAAGTATCATGTTTGACTGAGAAACGGGAGCACTGCTACATGCTGTTTGTCAACGAGCTTTGCGATAATTCTCCATGCTGTCCTGTGAAATTCCTTGCTAACTGTTAGTATTCATTAAATTTGTGCTTTTTCTACCACCTCTCCTGTTGATGCATTCAACAACTATGTGATGAAACAAGCCACTGACACGGACTAGCTACTTATCAATATTGAGAGACTTGGGAACAGTGCTAACATGAAGAGCAAACTCTGTCAGCCCCCAATAAACATACGAGGGTCCACTTGGAGCACTCAAAAATAATGATGCTAGTTTATTGAAGTAAAGGTTTGTATATCTGGGGCTTTGGTTGTTTGATGACATGATCTTGTATTATAATATTATCGCTGTTGTCAAATTTGCTTAATGCAGGGACTAATCTTGACCGGTGTGGTTTCAAGGGATCGCATGCTACTGGCTTCAAAGGGAACGATTTGGTGAGCTGAATGACCCTTTTATTTTTTTGCACTGTGTAGCTGTTTTCTTGATTTCAGCACCACTTTTCAAATGCAAGAGAAAATGTGATTAAAACTTGTCTTTGTCCCCCTTTCTTGTGTCTGTGGTTTTTATTGCACTAAGTTACTTGTTCAGTTATGGAAAACTAACAAAATTGGTAGCATCTGTAAAAAACGGCCTTGGCATGCTCAAGTGCATTAGTAGAAGTGTGTAAGCATTCTCACCAACATCTCGGCTACCAAGGATATTGTGCTACTGACTTGTTGGGCACACTAAAATACTTTGATGTTTGTGTACTTGGTAAACAAAAATACTCATAGAGGTAAGTGCAAAAAGCAGAGGCTTAGAGGGCAGAGAAGTTGTTGTCTAGTCACCTAATTTGTAAGGTTCTGTTTCCTGTATTTGAGAAGAAGTGGTTGGCTTTCAATAGCCATTATACAAGAATGTTGTTTAATTGCCTGACATATTGCATCACAGGAAGTTATTCTTCGATATTTCTGATACTTGCTATTTATGGTTTAATTCCAGCTTCTAAGTGGAAGGCATTAAAGGGACACTAAATAAAAATATAAGTGGAACTAGATTGAGACATTATGCTTCTGTAATAATGAATTTGTGATTTGTAGCGAGAACAGAGCTTTTGTAAGCAAGAAAATGATGAAAATGGATAATCAGAGTAGCGCCACCTGTTGCGCACTATGACACCTCTCCTGTGACTTCAGCACTGACTGATTCACAGAGAGCACCGTAAGGGGAGGTCACGTAGAGATTATGTTAACTCGTCCGTTTTAACGCAGGCAGTACAAATCAGAGCAGCAACAGCGGACTTCGGTGAACATTTTCAGTCCAACAAAGTGACATATAAATTGAATCAAATTTATTATACAACAAAGATGTGACTATGACCAGGCGACAAAGGTGGAGGTTGCAGCATGAGGATAATCTGGCCACCTCATACACAGGCCAGTCTCGTAGTGGTTGACCGAAAGCATGCATTTTACATAATGCTGTTTGAACACAACACATACTGAAAGACACGAAAACAGCAATCAGATTACATAAACAAATGATTGTAGAAAGATTTCATACAGCTTTTTGAAACAGGTATAATAGAGATGAAGCGAAAGAGAACACGAACTTGTCACAGCAGCAGAACTGATCGTACAAATATTTCGTGTAGTTTCTCTAAAGGCAGAACAGATACATTGTGACCATATTAGTACACAGAAGAGGATCATAGACTTCTAGACTAATCATCTATCAATCTAGCTGGACTTAACCTTTTGAAGAACACAATAATGTTTTTATGCTATTTTCTATTTATGCACCTTTTTGAAATTTATCTTATTTGTTATGCATGCTTGTTGGTTGCTTGAGGCTGTTTGGCTTAGATGCGGAAGATTTTAATACCTGTTATAAAGCCAAAGTAAACAAAGAATGATTTTCTGGTTGTATGGTATGGTAGGACTGATGTCAACTCAGTTTTTACATGAAGGTCTCGTTAAATGTTTTTACCAATGTAGGGCTACCTAACACATCACATAAAGTATTTTTTTTTTTTCATATGAAGTGGATATGTTTGTGAAAAATGAAATTGTAATCCAGCCAGCTGTAGCATGAAGCTACAAAGGAAACTTGCACAAGATTATCAGAAAGAAAGCTTTGCACTTTAAAAAAAAAAATTGTCCTGATCTGGGGATTGAACCCGGGACACATGCCTTTCTACGGTGGTTGCTCTACCATTTTAGCTAACCAGGAGGCTAGCAGGTGTCAGTGTAAGGCCAAATTAGTTGACAACTCGAAATACAGAGACAGTGAACTGCTTTCTGAGACACTTGCATGAGTTTCCTCTGTAGTTTTGTGCTACAGTTTGGCGGATTACAATTTTCCCTTTCATGGATGTTCCTCCACTTTGCAAGCTTCCACAGAACTGATGTGTCTCATTTTTGATACATTCGTGTACCGTACTGAATTTTGGCAGTTTCATGTGGCAGACAAGCTATTTTCATTGGAAAGGTCAAGTGCCAATGCGCTCATGTCTACATTACAGGATGATAATGCCAGCAGTTTGAACTGTGGCCACATTGCCATGACCTACACTGCCTTGGCCACCCTCATTATACTCGGTGATGACTTGAGCAGAGTGGACAGGTTTGCCATCATGCAAGGTCTCAAAGCACTCCAGCAAGAGTCTGGAAGGTAGGTTTGAGATACTATGTTACCATGTTTACTCCAGTTTTGATGCATATTGATGACTACTTGGTGAATTTTTATCTGTGATATCCTACAAGAAGGTTTTCTTGGTGCTGGGCAGTGACACATGGCACATGATGTTATGTCATTGCCATGTGCGAGTGTTTATAGACAAGTACTACTATTATGCCTTCTCTTGGTCTCACATTGTTAAAGATTTCGTATGTAAGGTATGAACTTTGCATAAAACTGATACGGTGCATAGAATATGTCATGCTGTTGTTCGACAGCTGAAGTGTAGGAAAACTGCACTTTCGTCTGCACCTATCTTGAGGCAATGTTTCTGCAGAATACCTGTACATGCCTGTAGTCACATATGTAAAGATACATAAGCAAAGCCACATAAGTAAAGACACAGGCTGAAGAACATAACTGTGTGTGGTATGATGGTCAATAAATTCAGTTGTGCCACTGCCATTACATTTAACGTGATGGTGCACAAGATGAGTGAAAACTGTTGTTTGTCATTTACGAACAGTTGACCGGATGTACACTTGTGCATGGCATTACATATACATGTATAAAATGATGTAATAAGCCTATCTTGCAGAACATTTTCCACTAGCACATTATATTTCATTTTGTTTGGAAATTAGAAAATAGTATTTGGTATTAGATTCAATATTTGAAGGTTGTGTTTCTTGAATATTTTGATTCAATTTCATTTGGAAATTTCGCTTTTCTAACACCCTTACAAGAAAGTGTCATTATAGATGCCTGAGTAACTTGGAATAGTTTGCAGCTGGAACTTTACCCACTGTTATATTTATTTTCTGTGACCATACAGGCTTCCTGGCAGCCAACAGCTTTTTATTAAAGTGAAGATTTCTTTGGGTGTTCCTGCCACATTTCGTGGATGCCTGTTTTGCGAGCGCCTCCTCTATATTTTTTTATGCCAGCCAGATGCGCCTAATCCAACCGTTCACCACCCTCTCCTATCGTCCTTTCCTACTCTCCCCTGTCGGCTAGCGTTCACGTCTGCTTTACGGTTGTGGGGGAGAGTACCATCTGGGTCGCACCTCACAGTGGAAGTCGGAGGAAGACTGACAGATGCGTAATAACCTGACATCTGAGAGACGCAGGGATGGAGCATTTACCACCTCTCATCACAAATGGCAGCGGCGCGCGCTCAGATGCCTGCGTTATGCAAGCAGGCATAGCTAAATTAGTAGTACCATCTGGGTAGCGTTGCGTTGCGGCAAGTCACTGAACTAAGGCACACCAACAGCTCCCATAGGGGAGCGAGTGATTGTACTGGCACTGAAAAAATAGAGGAGGCGTTGGTCTTGCCAACTAAACAGAGCTTATCCTAGAAAAAGTGTAATCAAAGACGGTGACTTCGTGGGCCAGTCTTGATGCCTGCGCATGATGTGTACCCCTGCACGGGTTTTAATGTGTTTTGTCTCACAGGCTAATCCCCGAGGCAGTGTACCATCATAGCATGCACATGCCTCATAGCATTAACCAATAGAGCTAACCAATAAGTGCCCTCAAAAACATATCACAGCAAGCCTACTGGGCAGCTACACTTGACTGACAATCATTCTTCTCTGTTGGTTTCTACCCTACTTTAAAGCAAGCGACTAGCTTTCCTTGGCTCTTCCACTTGTTTTCATGGTCGATGGTTGGTGGTGGTTCAAATTTTCGCTGTTTATACAGATGCCGATGCAAAGGGCACATGCTCTTGTGCAGCCGAATTACGGTGCACATTTGTCGTTGAACACCAACAGTAAATATATTCGATTAAAAAACCTTCGGTGTGACTGTAGTTCTCTCAAACTTAAAGGTTCTAGACATGGCATTTGCAATGGTAAAATATTTCATTAAACAGCCAGGGCTATTGCAGAGGTTGTGAGAATAAGCAATGGGTGATAATGTGAAGGCAGAACCCTGCTCTATTGCAGACATGCCTTCGTGTTAAGCATAACAGTTGAGATAACACTACCAGGGGACATTAAACAGACTGAGCCTATGCAAATACTAGGCATCAAATTTTGTACAAGTGGTGTTTCACCTCGCACGTGGCAAGACATTGTCAGCTCCATTAAAGAACAGTCGGAAGCAGTGACTGCATCGCCACGACCGCTGGCAGAAAGGGCTTTCTTTATTAAGAACATATTGTGCAGTAAACTGTGGTTTGCTGCAAGGGTAGCTCTCCCGCCGTCACCAACAGTACACGTAGTAAACTCACTTATTTTCTCATGGTTCTGGCTAAACAAGTCACAATACGTAGCGCATCAATTTTTGCGTCTGCCAAAATCCAGCGGAGGATGGAGCTTGCCGTACATAGTTACATTTGGTAGGCTGTTGTGCACTAAGAGTACATGTGACCTACTTGATGATGATGAGTTCCTAGGCAGGCCACTGCTCCTTTATTGGCTGGGCCATTACCGTTGAACGCTTATGCCGCAGAGTACAGGCAACTTGCTTCTGACAGCGGTATCGCCAGCACCGCTGTATGCTGTGGCTGCACGTTTGCAAAGCCAGCTTGTACAACTAAGAATTACAAAGTGGCATGCGACACCAGTTTCCAGGCTTTGTGAAATGTTGTGTGAGACAGCTGTACTTCCACGCACAGCTACTACACAAACATGGACAGCCGTGCTTTCACCTGATTTGCCCTCTCAAGTGAAGGATTTTCATTGGCAATATCAGTGGGGCATTCTACCTACAAGAGAATGATAAATGCATGCATTGCGCACAAACAGAGACGAACGCGCATGTAGTAAAGGAGTGCGTTGTAGCACACACCTTCTGGAAGCTAGTTGCAAGAATGTTTGGAATATCCATCGTGCGGCCACCACAGCGGCGAGATCGGCTTGCAAGTCTCGTCTACTACAGCGCTAGCTACGTTCTGTGGTGCATCCGCAAGATTGCAGAATGATCACGGCAGTCAAATAGAGCAATGTACCCCAGAATGCGAAAAGTATGAGTGATAGTATGGGGTCATCTTGAAGAACAGTTGTTCTTCAAGATGACCCCATACTATCACTCATAATGCTGGTCTACGCGGCGCCTAACTGTCTCCCGAGACAAAGTCTTTCTGCAGCCAGAATAATGCTCAATTCTGTTTGCCTGAGTTGAGAGTTTGTATTTGTATGTGCCCTGAGTGTCTTTCATAAAGTCGAGGCTGACAATAATGCTTTTTGCATGGACGCCGTAATTATGTTTTGTTGTTATGAGTGGCAAAGCCAGTGTCAAGCAGACACCATGTATTATTTCATTTGCTAATCACTTTTGTTTGCATAAAGTATGATGTATTATGTATGCTATACCTTATATTGTGCTTTACGCTCATACCACAGTTATAAGCATGCCTACGGGTGAATAAGTTTCCTTGGCAACAGAGTTGTGTGTGTAATCAAATAACTGGGCCTGCCAGCACGTGCTGTTGCACAAGAGCTTTGCAGCATCTGAAAGTTCGGATGCTGTGGTGGAGCACTCAGAAAGGACAGCTCTCTTCTCCAACTGTCCCCTCTACCTGTGGCAGCTGCAGGAAAGGGCTCTAGCAGAGCTACAGATGTACTGGCCAACAGATTTGTTCTCTACGAAATTATGCAATGAAAGTACAAGTGCTACCTAAACGTCCTTGCTGCAACGAATATATGCCTTCAAGTACATCATTCCTTTGACAAAGCAAATAGCTTTCTAGAAGCATTTGTCTTTTCCCCACACATTGAATATCATCGATGATGGTTCCTGAAATCTTTTTTTTTTTACAATTTGTCCTTTTTTTTAAACATTTTGTTTTTCAGCTTTACAGCTCTCATCCATGGGAGTGAGGACGACATGCGATTTGTCTACTGTGCTGCAGCAATATGCTGTTTGCTGCATGACTGGTCTGGATTTGACAAAGAAAAGGCTGTGAGCTTCATTCAGAGCTGTTATGTGAGTGGGTCCTACAGCTAACTTTCCACCTTTTTTTCCTCCTGGGATACCAATAGCAGAGTTTTTATATGCAGATAGCCACACATAATTTATGTCTTCAGTTAAGTGCTCATTTAGTGTTTAACGTGGATAAAACTGCTGCGCATCGCATTTACCCTTCGAAGCCCGTTGGTGTAACCACACATTGTTTATTTACTTATACTGTTTGTTATTGTACTCTTTCAGTATGTACTATAGCCATGTCCATTGGGTTTTCACTGTGCAGTGCTCAGAACATCCACTTTGTCTGCTACAGTATTGCCTACTCTGGCCTCTGAAATACACGCACAGATGCCAGCACTCTCAGGGTCTGTGTGGCACACAGATACCCACAAAAATTACCAAGTGCAGGTGTCACATGGTAGCTCATTGGTCATTTTGTCCAGCTTCCCAGTGTACACTGCCTAGAGTAAGAGTTTTATTCACAGTGGCGTCAGTTGTGGGCAGTGTTTAGGTTTTGCCCACCACTAAGTGGAGATGGTGAAGCTGAAGATGAGGAAATGGCCTGACATCGACACAATGATGACAATGTAACAAAAAGGTGGCTCAACAGAAACGTAGACACAGCAAACCCAGTTTCAAGCTCCTAGCTGCTGTCCCAGTAAAACTTCCCTGGTGGAATGTACGTTGCTTAAAGATTCAACCCTCAAAGGGTTCAGGCAACATGTCACCATTTATGCACGGAGTGCATTGAGCCTGTAGTGGCACATGCATGAAACACAGGTTTGCGCAGTCTCTTAAAGAAAAACCCTTCGCTGTCCGATTTTCCAGACCTTTTGCCATGACCGCCGTTCAGCAATGGCGGTGACTCTGCCTTTGTAAGCGTCGCCAATGGCTTTGAAGCTCGGAAAACACAACACATTGCATGATGTCGGTTCCAGAAAATCAGGTTCGCCTTAATTATGCACGCATATACCCACCCTATTCTGTTACATTATTTGTAACAATACGCCTAATAATTCTACTGGCAGGCCTTCAGAGCTATTTCGGACATGCCTGTGGCGATTTGAGCTCTTGGGGGCAGTGAAAGGTAGTGTTTCGAAAGGTCAGTCGGGTAATGGTGAAATTATGCGTTTACGACGAACCAACTCGTAGCTATTCGCAGAGGCCACATTACACATGGGAAACCGACAAACCACCTTGCAACGAAGACGAGTATACAATATGGTACAAACATTGTTCTCCACCCCCATCACTATCTTTGCGACACGCTGTACAGAGGCATCTCATCTTGGCGCTGTTCATAGACGCATAGTGTCTTGTCGAGCTTCTAGCATTGTTATTAGGCGTAATACACATTTTGTCTAGTGCGGTCAAGCATATGAAGCACATCTGTCATTTGGAATGCACATAAGACATTTGCCATCACTTTTTGTATTTACCTGAGGGCAGAAGAATAAGAATGGGCTGGGGTGCGTTTGGCAGGCATTCTCAGATCATGAACAGCAGGTTGCCATTATCCTTCAAGAGAAAAGTATATAATAGCTGTGTCTTACCAGTACTCACCTACGGGGCAGAAACCTGGAGGCTTACGAAAAGGGTTCTACTCAAATTGAGGACGACGCAATGAACTATGGAAAGAAGAATGATAGGTGTAACGTTAAGGGATAAGAAAAGAGCAGATTGGGTGAGGGAACAAACGCGAGTTAATGACATCTTAGTTGAAATCAAGAAAAAGAAATGGGCATGGGCAGGACATGTAATCAGGAGGGAAGATAACCGATGGTCATTAAGGGTTACGGACTGGATCCCAAGGGAAAGGAAGCGTAGCAGGGGGCAACAGAAAGTTAGGTGGGCGGATGAGATTAAGAAGTTTGCAGGCACGGCATGGCCACAATTAGTACATGACCGGGGTTGTTGGAGAAGTATGGGAGAGGCCTTTGCCCTGCAGTGGGCGTAACCAGGCTGATGATGATGATGACAAATTGTTCTAGCTTATTTGTAATTTTATGTCTGTCTTGCACCTAGGTGCATATCTTTGTTCTTGCTAGCCTACAAAATTTTATTTAATTGTTCACAAAATTAAGTTCCTTGCCTATCAGAATAAAAATGTTAGCAACATACTGTACATAGTGTAGCGTCTGTGGGAAGGCAAGCTTAATTGGTCGCTGTAGGCTTTGTGTCTTGATTCACTGTTGAGCAGCACTTACTGATTGCACAGTAATAACAAACTTTGCCAAATAGTTACAGATTACTGCTGTACTACTCCAAGTGTTCCAAAAAGACCAATGTTTATGCTCCGAAACTGCTCCAAAACAACATTTTTCTTGCTCCAAAAATTGCTCCAAATTCTAAATTGGCTGGACCACAATTGTGGTCATGCCATGACTTCCACTTCCATCTTGATGCGTTGCACATGTGAATGACATTAATTTGAGGAACACAACTTCTCCATCTCAACCTTACCCCTTGTTGGCATGTCAATGTAATGCCTTTTCTTAAACCTTATTTTTGTTTTCATATTCAGGAAAACGCTGGTCTTCTTTTTTTGTGTTCTGCACATTATGGTAGTTGGGAGTCATTAATTAGGCCATATGCTTTTCACTCGCATTCCACTTTATGATGCTATTTATTGTTTTTTCTTTCCTTCAATGCAGAATTTCAGTTGCAGTGAATGTTTCTGTTGGCTCTCATCCTATGGCCATTGTTCCATTCATTTAAGCTCCATAAAAACGATGTGCTCTGTCTGTCTACAGTTGTCTTAACATGTTTGCTTTTGATAGGGCTATGATGGAGGAATATCGCCATATCCAGGAACAGAATCACATGGTGAGTGGTTAATGTGTCCCTCCTTTTATGATTATTTAAATGTTTGATTCCAGCTGTTGCAACGAACTCTATATTTACTGAGGCTGTGACCAAAAAAAAATATGTCGCAGTGTCGCCCAAAAGGGGAGACATTGATTGTGATAACAAATTATTAGACACCGCACGAGGTTAAGTTTGTAGTTGTATCACCTGCATAAACTGCTGTAAACATTTGCGTACTAGCTAAATTAACAAGCATGTTGCCATGAATGCGCAGGCAAACACAAACACATCTCACTCGATGACCATGGATACTTGCTGTCAAAATGCTGGCGTGATGATGAGCTGCAGTAGTAGCGAGTGAATTTCCCTCTGTGTTACTTATCGCTTCTATGCAAACTAGGCATGCAAGTAGGCATGCATGCTAATCAGTTTGTCCACTTGCAGTCTTAAAGTTGTGTTTAGAATGCTGTTTGCCTTCAGGCTTGGTTGTCTTTTATCTTTGGTTGACTCTGTATATTGTGTACTATGCAGCTACATTTACATGCAAGTGCAGTGCAAGTTAAAGTACTGCTCATTGATAATTAATATAGTGTGCTGTGGTTAGCTAATGTGGAAGCATTATGCTGTTTCATATTATTGCATGACAATGACTGCAGCTCAGGTGTTGTACGGGGCTATGTATGTTTCACTTAATATCTTCGCTTACTGCTGCACTGTTTTTGCTCGAGGTTCGCAGGAAGGTCACATTTTGGAGTCTACGTGTAGCGGCGTGACTATCGTCTCTAGAGCCGGTGAAAAAGAAGACGGTTCACGTGCACGTAACACAAGAACAGAATATGCAAGCGCACTTGATACCGTGGCTGCTCCTGAGATCCTGCGGCACCATGGCTGGTTAGCCTAAATAAATTGTGGCCATGGCAGCTACCTCTTCGCGCCGCCCCCTACAAATTGGTGACCTGGATGACTGGGTCCAGCCATGCCAGTGTCAGCGCACCGACTCTCCCAAGGCAAGAGTGAGGTGGCCTCACACGGTCCAGCGGACATCCCGTGGTTGCTGGTTGTCTGCATTCTACATCGACATACCAAACATCTGGTTCATCCAACTGGACAGCCACTTCCTTTTCAACAAGGCTTCCAGCTCTGGCTGTGTTCCAGGCTCCCGCTGCCACCTCCCGGCCCCGAGTTCTACTAGGAATTGCGGGCAGCTGTCCTTGCTCACTACACCACCTCTAGCACTCAGTCGCAGCAGCTCTCGCCTTTTGAACTGTCTCGTCATTCCGCCTCTGGTCGTCCTACATCGCCTGTGTCCACTCGTGCCGATCGTCAGCACGTGCCGGCCCAAGCATCCAACTTCTACTCAGTCCGTGAGCCTCCTCCCCATCTCAAAGACAGCTGCGCGATGACTTTCTCGGAGAAATTCACTGGGCCCACTGCTATTCTTTCTTGGACAGTCCCGCAAGTGAACCGCTTTCTGTTTGGGGGCACCTCACTCATCGCCGATTCAGAGGCTGTCCCACCAGCTCCACTAAACACAAATTTCACTCTCGCAGGCACGGCAACGCCACAAGCACAACCTTGTCGAAGCCTTCAGGGACCACCCCAACTATGTTACTATCGGCATTCGAGATATGGGCGTCAGCAGCAGCAGGCGGCCCTTCTGATGTTCTGTGCTCACACTTTCCACGGATGCGTGGCCTACCGAAGTTTTGCAGGAGCAGCTCTGCCATCTGGTTTTTTCATCTCAAATGTCACTTCTACGTCAACATCATGAGTGACCAACACTTGTGCTATTTCCATGCAAGTTACGGGTTGTCAGACGGTATTCTTTCGGAGCTCCGACTTCTACCAGGTCCGGGCATCTATGAGAACCTGCGGCAGGTCGTTATTTTGCACTATGGTGTCACTGTGGCTGCGCCTCGCTCACAATTATTACACTTCAACTCTGCTTGCTGAGTTGCACTGCACTGGGCATGGAGACGTCTACAAGGCAAGGCAGCATCCTCAACGCTCAAGACAATGTGCCCTTTGTCCAGACTTGGTGTTCCTACGGCACCATCTGCAAACAGGCGCGCAGCTCACGTGCACCTGCGTGCACTCTTTATGCTCCCACTGCAGGCATCCCGATGCAGTCCTAGGTTGTACAGCACTATACATCTAACCTGTGACAGAAGTGGCTGTCTCCCCGACCACCAGAGAGCTATATTTGTGACCATCACCGCAACATGGACTTTACTTGGTCTTCTTAACGGATGATAAAAATTGCCGCTCATGTACATGTATGTATGTTTGCAGTCTCTCTTCTTTCTGTACGCGCACCTTTTGCACATATATATGAATTGTGCTTCACACTAGGAGGGGGGCCGTGTAGCGGCACGACTATCGTCTCCAAGGCCAACGAAGAAGAAGATGGCTCAAGTGCATGTAGCTAGAGAACAGAACACTCTAGTGCGCTCGACCTGAGCGGACGCGGGATCAGCCACTCCCACGATCCCACAGCAGCATGGCTGGCTGGCCTAAATAAACCATGGCCACAGTGGCTACCTCTTCACGCCACCTCCCACATACATTATTTAATGTGACACTTGACTCAATTACTTGCCTGGTGTTTAAGAAAAAAATTCAATTGTGTCTGTTTATGGGGATGCAAGGTGCAGCTGAGATGGTGCTAGAATAAACTTGTGTTGCTGCCTTTCTGCAGCTGCCAAAAGGCAGCGACACAAGTTTATGCTAGCGCCGTCTTGGCTGCAGCTTCCATCTTCACAAACGAAGGCAAGTTTGCATTTTTTCTTAAAAACAAGGCAAGTAACTGTGCCAACTGTTACACTGAACCATATAGGCTCTAAAATGTGACCGTTCTGCGAAATTTGAGCAAGAACAGTGCAGTTGTAAGTGTGAAATTTTTTTGAGAAAATTTTAACTGAAATACACACGTCCCTGTAGTACCAGAGGCAATGTATGTGTGTGTGTATGCATGGGCGGCTCTATGTTGGTGCAGGGGGCTCGACATACTGTGCGGTGGCCTCACTCGTCCTCATGGGGCAGCTGCACTCAGCGCTGAGTGAACAACAGTTACGCAGCCTGCAGCGATGGTGTCTGAACCGGCAGTTGACGGGATTCCAGGGTCGTCCGAACAAACCCATCGACACTTGTTACTCTTTTTGGGTAGGCGCAGCCCTCAAGGTGTGTGTGCTGTTTCTATACAATGGGCTTTAATATGCATCTGTGTGACAAAGGTGTTCTGACAAGGCACCCCACAAAGCCTTTCAGCACAGTGAGGGATGAAGGGAAGGAGTTTCGACACATGCAGAGTAGGTGGACAGAATTGGCACCCAGTGTCGCACTGGGCTCTGTCTGTGCGGCTCGCTTAATATGCCATGCAGCATATCTAAACTTTTTCTTCAAAATTCTGTGTTGGCTTTGCTTTCTGCAAGCAAGGTGCCCAACACGATGTCACTTCCTCAGAACTGGAGACACATGAATGTTCAGATGAGCTTGGTGTTGATTACATAGTTGCAAAATATGAAGTCTTTTTATGTGTTTCCCATCTTTGAATCATCGATGTACCACAGTGGTCAATCCTGGGTGCCTCATTATTACCGTGTGCCCATCTAGTGGCATCAAGCTGCGGTCAGTCACATTAGATTCAACTAGTTGAGAACTTGTTGTGGCGACTTGACAACTTTGGTGTTTTTCTGCCCAGCGCAAGGCAATGGGTTTGATTGTGGCTGCATTTCATTGAGGTTATGTACAAAGGCACACTTGGCTTTAGGTGAATGTTTGTAGGAACTGAATTGTCACCTTTATGGGTGTGCTATTACGAAGAGAATGGACATGAGATTCCACATGCAAATAAACCACTAAAACTTATCTTGCAGATCAATAATCAAAATACAGGCAAGAAATATGACAAAAAATAAAACATTTCATACCAAACAAGACACATAATATCTAATGTTACAGAACAAGACAGAGTATATAAAGAATGTCCATCATCCTACGTGGGGCAGTGATGTCAGTTCGTCATTAGAGTTTGGTGCTGCGGCTCCTGTGGGTGTAGAGGCTTGGTTGATCACAACTCTCATCGGCAGTGTCAGCGACTGGTGGAGTTGGCGATGACGGTGCCTGGCCTTCCGCAAAGCTGCGGGCTGGCTTCGCTCCTGCAGGCTTCTTAGCGCCTGTCTGATCCGAAGTTGAATGCGTCTCTCCTTCAGCTGCTGTCCTCAGACCCGTGATCATCCAACACCTGGCCGTAGTGCGACGTTTCCTTCCTTCACACATTTCCCCGCCAGATGCCCGGTGCTGAAGTTGCTTTGGCCTGTTTTTGGAGGTTTGGCTTCCTGGGGACGGTTGTCAGAATTCCGTCAGGTTGCCCGATGCCGCTGTCTGGCTGCTGCTTGGCAGTATAATATTTGGTGTCTTGCGTGAAAGTACCACAGTCACTACAATGTTAAAGCAACATAGATGTTGAAAGTCAGTCTGGAGCCCCCCATCGATCTTGCACCAGCTAAGCCAACTCACACACACCAACACAGACACAGGTCTCTATAGAACTGCAACTGTGTTCTTTCCCATTTCTCTCCTTGCTGCCGTGCGCAGCTTCTAGGTGCCTTCCAGTTTGTGAACCAGGAGGAGAACCTAGAATTTCTCTATTCGACTCAGGATGCAATCACAGGTGGCTTCAGCAAGTGGCCCGACAGTGACCCTGGTACGTGACCGTGGTTAGCACTACTGCAGTACCACGTTTAGTTTTATTTCTTGTAACTGTTATTTGCACGTCAGTGAGCTGTTCAAAAAATAATAAAGGGAGAAATTTTAGTTGCGCTGTTTTGCATTGACCACGTAAGTGTTGGAACAGCTCAATTTTTCTGGTAAGCCCAAATGGGGAGTAAGTAATATCAGTGATGACGGAGAAAACACACACTACTACTACTACTACTACTACTACTACTACTACTACTACTACTACTACTACTACTACTACTACTACTACTACTACTACTACTTGTAACTGATGTTTACTTACAATAAAAATTTCATATTTCTCTTTTCCTTATCAGTAACCATGAATGATTAAATTTCTCCAATTGAATCTGTGAATCTCATAGGCTAGTGTGTTGTTTACCATAATAACTTGCATATAATATGAACCTGAATGTAAACAAGAGGCAGTTCTGAGGCAGTGAAAGGGTAAGAGAAACTTATTTGTATACAATATATTTTCAATATCGTTCAGTATATCTTTATTTTTCCTTTACATCAACGGTTTTGACCATGTAAAAGAAAAGAATACAAAATAAAAAACATTTATTCTCCTAAAAGAATTTGGTACATGAACATACTTTAAGTAAACTTGGCCTGGCCAAAAACACAGCAGAAAGCAGTACTCTACAGGGTACAGGGTATTTTGTGATATATTGTAAGGTACCCAGTTGGGACGCTTATTCCATGCCCAGGAAAAGGAAAAAAGAAAGGCTGGGAGCAACTGACCTGAAAGGAACTTGTTGGGCAAGTTGACTGATACTTGACGAAGTCATCGTAGCACAAATCACGTGGAAACAAAGAAAGGAGAAGAAGATGGGCATGCGTGGTATCAGTGTAGCTCTTAGACTGCCCTGTTTCTTCTGTTACTTTTTTACTGCCTTATTCCTGCTATAATAATGACGACTTCCCCAAGTAAGTCATACGACTTTATGTATAGTGTGACAACACCGTCTTGTGCAGATCCCATGCATGCCTACATGGGCATTGCGAGTTTGTCCCTCATGGGTGCGGAGAAGGTGGCACCGCTGGAACCAGGACTCAACATCAGCCAGCGAGCAGCAGAGCATCTGAAGAGCGTCCACGTATCTTGGACGGTGCTCGAGCTCGAGCAGAGGCTCAAGAGTTGCTCGAGCAAAGCAAATGGCATGGGTGGAGGTGGAGACAGATGATAGTGTGCCATAATGCCTAGTTCCTTCATAGTTGTTGCTACTTTGCGGGCCAGGACATATGTAGTTGTTGCACTTTTTTGGGCTGACATATCGTATCTTGTGAACTTGACGTACTGTCTTGTATTTTTTTTTCTTAGCTGCGGTGCGGTGCCTGTTGGTAATGACAGCAATCGACAATGAGATGACTGCAGAAGATTGTTTTTTGCTTTCGTTATATTTCTTCTATCACACCCATGCTCATGATGCTTAAGATATCTTTCAACTCCAGTTCATACATGTGGTGTAGTTATCTGCAGTATGTGTGCATTGTACTGCATATGGTGTCCTTCCTTGAAGGCAACCAACCATTAGATGCTTGCAATGACATTCTAAGTTTGAACAGCACATAAGCAGATATGTGCCATATACTTTGTGCACTACAGATTGTGAGCGCATTTCGTTATGACTTTGTAGTGTGTAATGTTTTTTGTAAACACTTCTGCTGATCTCGTGCACCATGCACGATACATCATATTGTTATTGTTCTTGCAGAATTAATTCATGCATGCATAACTGTCCTGGAAGATAATTTTTTATCTTATTTCTGAGCTTTTGTACATTACACTAATCTGTTTAGGAATGTAAACTCACACAATTCCTGTGAGCTTACATTCATGCTTTCTATTTTGCAGTGTTGAAAACTGAATGAGTGTGATATTATGCTGTTGCTGCTGTGATTCAATGATTAGGAGTGTAGGCATTATTCCGTGCTGCTTAAAACTGGTTCATGGAAATCTGTACTGCCAAGATATGCACAGTTCATGCGAATACTTCTCTGGTCATTTCACTTTTGTAGCTTATTCGTTGCTATCGTGATTAGAGTCATAACTGCTTTAAATATTTGAAAGCATAAATATTGCTAGTTTTTTCTGAAATGCATGGCTCGATACCCACGTGTTTCGGCTTCTAGCCACTATGCATTATTTTATCCAAAGACACTTTTACTATCTGTGAGATTTTAGTTTCGTTTGTGCCTGGCAAGGAGTTAATGACTGCTTACTCCCATTTTTTTTATTCAACTGTCTTTATGCAGTAGCTCTCGTAAAAATGGAGTGGGGTTCTTGTTATAAAATACTAGTATTTTATGATGACGAAGCCAATGTAGACTGGAAGATGCATTGAATTAACATACATAGAAATTATGATTATTTTTGTATGCTGTGTAATCTGATACATATCAATCTTTTCCATGTGAGGCAAAATCTTCTGATGCTAGGTATGGATATGGATTAAAACATTTTCAAAACCCAGATAATTCGAAGTCTTTGCTCAACTTATTTATTACTTAATTGGTTGCCATGTTTTACATGTGCAACATCCAAAAACAAACAAAGATTTGGATGTTTTTATCTGGAGATCATCAACACTGCTGCTTTAAAATGGTCACAGTGCTGAAGGTGGCATTTATAAAGTGTCTGTCTCATTTCTATCAATTTAGAATTTCAGTTTTTATCCTTATTTTCTTAACCTGCTGGAAAAAAACAAGGGTTCTGATTGTTAAGGCCTGAAATATGCCACTGTGATATAAAGAGGTGGCACGGAATGCAAAAACTAACATCAGACAAGCGCATGCAAAATTTTCAAAAGGTGTGTCGCTTGTTGCTTCTCTGATGTGACGTCAACCAATTGATCATTTAAAGGGGCCCTGAATCACATTTCTTGGAAGCTTCGAAAATGCCTTTGAATGACTATAGCGAGTGATAGCAGCATATGCTATCAGCAGCATATGGTAACTCCCAAGGATATATTACTGAAGTAATTCTTCATATAGACCTAGTACGAACGCAGATAGTTTAAGCGCAATATTTATTTTCCCCTTTCACCCTCGATGTCCTCCGCTCCGAAATAGCGAGGGGGTCAACGGTAGCAATAGAGTGCGTACAGTATAATGGCGAGTGGGCTCATCGCGACACCCCGCGGCAGCCACAGTATTTACACTACTCAGCAGTTGCAGCTAGGCATGGCTACGTGCAACTTTTAAGTGCACAGCAAGGCAGGAGTGCGTGCTCACGTGTTCCAAACTGGCCATGCTATGTAGTGTGGGCCAGCTTTTTCCTTCATGCATAGTAGGCAAATCCAGATTTCATGCTTTGTAGCGCTCAATACGAAATACGTCTAGCCAGGATCGGTCACTGCCGGGAGTGAGTATGCACTGTTGCACGTCTCTGGTAGATGCTAACTACTATTCATCAGGAGGCACGGCAGGCATAGTGTCCGTGTAGTCTGGGCTTAAGTTTTGTGTGGTTGGAGGCTAGTCGAGTGTTCCAGACTAATTGAAATTAGCAATAACACCCTGATAAGCAGTGTGGTCAAAGTTTCATCCATATGTGGGCGGGCGCAACCAAAGGCGAGCGTACGATAGTTGGCTCATGCCTCTTGATTGATGCCAGCTATTGGCCAATAGCAGCCGGGTATGGGAATCTGCTTTGTGGCGGAAGAGGGCAGCCCCAAAAAGGATTAGGAGAAGGCTTCCGTTGAGAAGAGAGTGTTTTAGAGAAAGGTGAATTTGCACTCCACTTGTGAGCTTCATGCACTGGGCACAATCACATATTTTGGCTGAGATGTTTGCAACAGCATATGCTATCTGCAGAATGTGCTTATTCCCGTAGCCCTAGGAGTGGGTTAGGACCCCTTCAAAATATAATTTTAAGTAATCTGATAATGAAAAAAATTTTGTGAATTGCTCAGCCTTTGTCAATACGTACACAATGCACTTACGTGAAAGGGAACGCTTGATTTGTGTTCCAGGCTGTGAACACCCTTGCTATATGCAGTGAAATGATAGACACTTTCTTGAGCACGTGATCTACTTAGCAGGCATCAGGAAGTGATGTCCTAACTTGTGCTTCTAAAGGAATTATTGTTCAAATATCAATTAGGTGACCCCTTTCATAGCACCCTGTACTTATCAATAAAATAGGCACTGCACGACTTCGACTGAACACTTGCATTTTATTGCTTTGTGTAACATTAAGCCACTCTGGTGTTATTTAGTGTAATGAATAACTGTTAAGGCTTCTTGAGCACATATTTGTTAGCCGTAGGGCAGGAATCCTCACACAGTTTAGGAAGTTCATTTAATGCAACTTGCACTGGAAAAAGCGCACTGCTAGTTTTTGCTGTTCAGCCTGGAGCTACCATTGCCAGCCACCCAGGATTTGACAAACATGAAGCGGTATTCTGAATGGCAAAAAATGCTTATCCATGTTTCTAGCATGCATTCTTCTTCACCTAAAGCATAAAAAATGCTGAGGACATGAAATGTGGCTTGAAATAATTTTAGTAAAGAAAGAATTCGGGCCTGCATACTGCTATCATGACACAAAGGGAAACATAGTGAAGGCCTCGTCCTCCTCGGACAGATCTGAAGAAAACCCAGTTGCATGTTTTCAGCTCAATCCTTGTTAACAACTGGTATATATTACAAACCTGAAAAACCTTTTCAGAGATTCCAGGGTTAGGTGCAAAAGCAGGATTTCTATGCACATGGACTAAGTGACCATTTCCATTAGCTCACCTAGCTAAAAACTGCTTTTGCTTGACTTGAACACTAAATGAAGGTACATCACTGTGTGCGTTATGGTTGTGCTGGATCTTGCATTCGCAACGTCGTCTTGGAGCATATGAAAAGTACTTCATCAGCGTTTTTCATTGTGCTGAAACAATGGCCCTGCACAAATTTGTGTCAATTTGCGTAATGACCGTTTACACTAAATTAATATGTGCCTCTGGCTTCAAGCCAAAGCAAAGTTTTTTTAGTGGTCAGGCTTAATTAAAGATAAAATAAAAATAATAAATGAATAAAAGCTACTCGTCACAAGGGTGTACAAGTGAGCCAGAGGGGCTTGTGGAAGTTACAATGTACAAGTTGCACTATGTGGTGCCTTCACTTTGTTAAAGGGGCCTTGAAAGTTTTGTAAGTAATTGTAGAATGGCCTCACTATTAAAGGACGTTGTCTCTTGGATCTCATACTGCAAAACTTTTTTGAATTCTTCTAGTATAAGCGGAGTTATTGCGCTGATACCCGGCGTCTTCTCTCCTTTTGTATCCGCTAGTGCGCTGGAAGCCACACAGTGGGGATGCCAAGAGAGCAAAGCCCCGGCCAAAAGTTGTGTCGCAGCGGCAAAACGGCTTTTCACGGTAAACTGCAAACCATGTACCGCTGACGTAGCTACAAGCTACGCGCAGTGTAAAGATGACATAATTTTTCTGTATTTTTGAGATTGTAGACATACATATATTTTTCACCTATTTAACTCAAAATTAGGGATTATGTATTACTGAGAATGCTCTCGCGATCATGAAATCAGCCAACAGCATTGGTGGGCCAGCTACTTTCGATGCTGCTGCATGGCAGCATTGTGGAAGCAAGAGCAAGCGATTTTTTTTTTCCATTTTTGGCACGAGATTGTAAATTTCCTGCTGCCTGTAGTACAGTATTATTGAGCTCAGTGTTTACAGCAGCCTATATGACAGATTGGCAATGGTTTCTTATTATGTTCAAGAAGAGTTTCATGGCCTCTTTAAGTAAATCATCAAAGACACACATGTTGTAAGGGGGCATGTGAGTAGTGTGTGAGTACAGATTGTAAACACGTTTTATATGTGGAATACTGCAGATATATGGATGGTGAATGTGTGCAGCTGGTGTGTGTGTGTCTCATGTTTGTTGTGCTGAGACATGCATATGATCCTGAGAGCTGTGGGCTAGAACACCACCCTCGGCTTGTCTGATGGAGCAGGATTCTTTTTACAAAGAGCATCTAGATACATAAAAAGCCTTGGCATTGGTGCCAAAAAAGCACCCTATTTTCCCTGAGGCTCCTTATGCTAATTGTTAGCATACCAGGCTATATCTGAAAAAGCTTTCAAGGTATTTTTGTGGACTGGGGATAGTTACTGCCCTGTCGCTTTGTGATCTTGGCTGTGCTTTGAAAATGTTATCCCTTTATTTTAAGATGCCTGGTTGAGAAAAAGCCTAAAGTTACAGGAACACAGTCTGGACATTTCAAGGAGGAGACTTACTTAGGCAGTTAAGACCTTTGCCAGTGAGTCATTACATGCCACAATGCAGCGGGCACAATTTTCACATTCAAGGTCCAAATTATTTGTTAGTTGACAAGGGATGTTAGAATTGTCTTGCCTTCTCGTCATGACATTGAGACACATATTCCCACATATGCTCTACACTAATGACAAACACTGTGCTGATGAGCAGAGCCTTAACACTGTGCTACTGACTTCTCTGCTAAATCACTCATAACCTCAGCTAGGCAAACAGTTTTTTTTGTGTGTGACAGTATTCACAAAACTGCAGCCTGCCTTTTAATTTGTATAAGAGGCAGCAGTTTTATTTTAATATTAAACATTTTACGTATCAAAAACTTAATGAGAGAGGATCCTAAAAATATGACATTTACTTCAAAACAGAAATCTGCACTGAATATCCTATGCATCTTTGTGGAATTACAGTGCGATCATGTATGGGCACATAAATGAAGTGAGAACTGCAATACACGTCTCTCCTATTGTGATATTGAAAATATTTTGTTGCAAAATTTGATGGCCCAAGTTAATATTTGTTTCTACAGTAGGTATATAAATCTCTTTTTAAATGCAACAAACATAATCATATTCGGTGCAGTGGATGTTGAGCAAATCGATTTTTCTATCTCCATGTATACAGTATACGAGAGCTGTCCCAGAAGGTTGTGCAGTGCATTTTAAAAAATTCATTTTGCAAACCTCCAGATACACCAATGTGGTCACCTTCAATATACTACTCCCCATTAGACAAAATACGCTAGTTCCACCTCTTCTATTGCTGGAAGCACCTCTTTTGTTAACCACTTCATCAGCGATGTTTCCTTTTGAATAGTTGTCACATTCCCGAAATGCCACCCCTGGAGCACAAGTTTGCATTTGGGGAACAAAAAAAGTCGCAGTGTGCTAAGCCTGACAAGTAGAGAGGGTCTTCCAGCACAGAGATAGAATTGCGTGGCAAAAAGTCGTGCACTATAAGTGCAGAGTGTGCAGGGACTTTATCATGGTGCAGAATCTAGCGCTCCTTTTTTGACAAATTTGGTCACAAGCAGTGCACACAGCCTGATGCTTCAGAACATTTATGTAGAAATCTGCATTGACAACTTGACCATCAGGTACAAATTAGTGGTGTACAATTCCAAGGCAGTCAAAAAAGCATGATCAAAATGACTGATCTTTGCTGTAATCTCCTGCACTTATGTTGGGGGGGGGGGGGAGGGTCCTTGGCTTATCTTTCTTTTTCCACTCCTTGCTCTGCATCTCCAGCTCGATGTCATATTCATAAATCCAAGTTTTGTCACTGGTGATGACCCATTGCAATTTATCGCTGTTGTCTGACATTTTCCAATCAATGTAACATTCTTTTGGTCACAGCTTTTGCTCAGGAGTTGCCAGTTTCAGCACCATCTTGGCACAAACTTTTTTCCTTCCCAAATTTCCAGTCAGAATTCGGTGAACGGACAGCCTTCCCAAACTAAGTGCTTCTGATATCATTCTAACAGTCATTCAGTGGCCACTGAGCACAAGAGAACGCACAAAATATATGTTTTCATCTGCACACAAGGTGGACGGGAGTCCTAATCTTTCATCGTCCTTATGGTCTTTATGGCCTTCCCGAAAACGCTGGATTTGAATGCAATTCTAGTCTAGTCCAGTTCAGTTCATTCAAGTCTAGTTCCATAGGCCTTCTGCAACATTTCATGAATATCTGCACAGTGCTTGCCCAATTTCACAAGAAATTTCATATTAATCCTTTTTTCTTTCGACCTCCATTTCAACAAAGACTAAAGATGGGTTGTACAAAAAGTGCACGCATTATATTCTGCCTTGTCATACGGCAGTCCGGCTCATACTAAAGGTCAACCAGGTCCTTTTGAGTAGAAAGAGCAGGACAGCTGCAACACTCTCTCCCACATTTATGATGACCCACTGCATGAACTTTTGCGACAGACATAGTAGATAGGAGCTCTTGAGGTAAATCTGTCTTCTTTATTCCTTGAACCAAGTGAGTAAGGTTGAAAAGCTTCCAAAACCAGTTGTTTCCTCATTAACACAAGATACCAAGGCTATACAGAGACACCCAGTAATGTGGGCCGAGGTATAAAAAAAAAAATGGCTACGAGATACAAGGATAGGACCAACAATGTTTTGCTAACAGTTACCTTGCGCAAAGTGGGGAACTTTTATCGGTATCCTTCATTAGCTAATTACTAGAAATTAAAGTACTTGTACAACTGCATAATCTCAAATGTCAAATTGTGGATTGTATTAAAAAATATATTTACCAGTTTCCCATTCGCTACATTTTTTTCTAGTTCTTTGCATTCCAAAGTTATGCCATAAAACAGAAACGAGAATATGAAGTGAGTGTGCATTTCACATGTGCGACAGCAATGTTCTTGACAGGGGTCCCTGCTACGCAAATTGTGTAAATGGCTGTTACTTCGTTAGTGTTTGGATTTAACTCTGTAAATAAAAGTGTATTCTAAGTGTTTAGTTAGTGAAAATTTCTTCATTCGCTAACATTAGCAATTTGTCTTGAAAGTAGTGTCCACTCCTCCAGCTAGCATAGCTGATGCGACAGAACTGTGATATCTACTACAGGAGGTGTTCAACAAGTCTGTTTCCATTAAAACAAATCTGTTACTATAATATCAATAAGTGACGAAACGCAAAGCATGACATGTTGAGCATGACATGACTTCTAAGTTTTTGCCTTATGGTACTATGTTTTAATGAAAAGGCCTTGCCAACTATAACCCTGCTTTCTTTTTAAAATTGTAGTATCATGCCTGTTCATGCAAGTGGGAAAACCCTAGTTGCTGGCTCTCCATGTGAGAGCCCAACTGTACAAGCAGTCAAACGTGGCTGGACACTCTCCTACTTGGTGGCTTGAGACACTAGACTAAGTTATGTTATCAACAATGAAGGAATGTTGCACACCACGCATCACAACAGATTCACTGGTACGATTATGTGAAGTTGCCCTATTATGTTTGGTCAAGCAAATGAGCTGCGGTTGATCAGTAACCATTGTTATGTAAAACAGGAACAGAAGTTTCATTGGTAGACAGTGGTCAACAAGGGTCAAGCAGTATGTAAAACGCTAGGAGAATCACGGCGATATGGAAGGTGCAATATAAGTCGCACAGCACCTTGCTAGAGGAAATAGACTCAGCATGGCAAGGCAGTTTGTAACGTATATTCGATCAGCAAGAAAGTGTCTTGATGTTTACTCCATGTTTTTCTGGCTTGCACAATTCTGCAGGACTTTATTTATAGAAAACTGGACGACGCCTCAAGAAAGGCGGTTTATCTTCCTTAGGAAAAAATTGTAAAAATTGTAAAATTGTAAATTGTAAAAAAAGTATTGTTTGTTAGCTTTTAGATTCCAGGTTCCAAGTAAAGTTCCTGTGCAATCACCTGTTTACTGACCTCTGCTGGTTGTTTTAAGGACCCAACCTAAGTTACAAAGTAAATGATCTGACCTAGCACCAAGATCACAACCCTCCACTGTGGATCACAGTGGAAGTTCTTCATGCTGGCTGGGGCGACAAGATGCAATCTAGTACTTCTGGCTGAATCCATGCACTGACAGCAAAGCAAGAGAAAGCGATATATGGTGGAGCTAGCTGATCGAAAACTACTAGAGGAAAATGTGGCGCTGCTCCGTACGGGCGGGTAAAAAACATATACTGTCACAGAGCACAGAAATTTGCTTCAGATTGTCCAGTAGAATTCACCATTAATGTTGTGGTGCACGCTGTTGCACTTTTGTTGTACAAGGTGCCACTTGAATCTTATGCACACCAGAGTCGATCACTGTATTGCGATTCTGGAGGCCAAGGCATGTTTTTAATCAGCTGCACACTTGCTGTGATTATAGTCCACGTTTGGTGATCTGCACCAGAAACAGTTCAATTGTTTGCACAAATGTGATGTTTGCACATATGTGAATAAAAGTGCACAGAGTTGTGTGACAGATTACTGGCTCCTTCTATGACATGCATGCATATGCATACGCGCACTCATATTATGTGCGTGTGCACACACGCACACACTGGGTGCTTTGCTTTAGTCTTCATAGCAAATTAGCAAAGTTCCACCTAGTTGAGTAATTTAGCACACATGTTACAGTTGCAGAATTGAAGTCCGTTAGGCTTGAAGGCATGTCCACTTAGCACGAATCCCAGGGCAAGTATCAGAACTCAGATAACGGTCTTTGAAACGCCCCCTAAATACTTTGGCATTACACAGTCTTGTCCCAATGTGCAAGGACGGCTGTTCAGGACATGCTGCTGGAATTATGGCAATCGACACGGTGAAACATGGGTTCCTACTAGTATGTATGAGCACAACTCAAGCAGCGACCGACTTTGATTCAGCATTAGCAACATATGTTTACGGAAACTAATGCAAAGATTAAATAGTGGAATTTTCTTAATTTGCTAATTTAACACTGATTTTTTGCATGGGTGTAACACTCTTTGCTCTGAGTAATCCAGCTAAAGTGGCAGCTCTGCATTGCCCATCAAGGAAACTTTTAGAAGCATATCTTTTAGCCCTCCCACAAACACCTCGGCGACGTTGAAGATTCTATAAAAGATATCTACAAAGCTTTAAAGGGACACTAAAGGCAAATACTAAGTCAAGCTAAAGTGATAGTTTAGCGCTCAAGAATCTCTAAGGCGTCAATATTATTGTGAACAGAGCCTTAATAATCAAGAAATTGAGGTAAATGCAGGACATGATAAGAGACTCCCTCGGGACATTCAAGCACTTGCCCGATGACAAAAGCACTCCCGAGTTAAATTCTGTCACTAGTGCTACTCAACTACTCGTTGCGAAAAACATCCTCATATCATAAGATTAAATAAAATGCTACTTGTCCAGTTCCACTTCATGTTTAGAAAAAAGAACTCATTGAAATTTTCGTTGACGATGATGCGGATGGTCAAAAGGTTTCGTTTTTGCTCGACTCTGCGCCACCCACGCTTTGGCGCTGCAATACTTTCCTGATCGTGTAGTGCTGCGCCAGTTTCGTTGGCTTGCGAAACTTGCACGAACTGTAAGTAGCAGAGAATTCAACTTCTATGTGATGTCGCGGGTTGCCCGAACAGTCTATGCCACTTGACCAAAAAGTAGCTGCAGCGGCGAATCCGCCGCTCTGTCGGGCACCGTTTTACTCACCAACGGCAGCAAAGGGCGGTGATGGCGTATGCAATGTCACCACTCCCTCGGTTGGGTGACGGGAGATTTGAATGTTGAAAACAGGTATTTGAACCCTTCAGCTACAATTCTCTCATAAACTAAGTTTTTTCTTGGTACGAAACAAGCGTTGCAAGGTTTCTCGAATGGTACTTAAATAGTCCACATCGACATAGTATTTGCCTTTAGTGTCCCTTTAAACACACACAGCGCACCATGTTCTGTGTAACATGGGGAAGAAAAATTTATTATAGAGGCTCGGGGACCATTGTGGAATGACATCGGTGTTGCTCTTAAGGCGCATATTGCCTTGCCAACCGGTCAAATTCTTGCTCTTTGCTCTGGTACTCCTTCACGAATGGGTGACTGTTGTTTGTATCACGAAGCTGGCTTAAGAGACGGCTTGTTACCTGTACATCGGTAAAAAGAAAAAATTGGGAAAACATGGTAAACACTGTGACTTGTGCCTGTAGCTGCAGGTGAGAGTGCTACTATTGTTATCATCTACAATGTACAGAGCCGTCCACAGTTAGGGGAAATACTGAAGCAAAATAATGGGAAGAACTCTGGAGACATTATGCAGTGTTGCTGAAAGCGACACCAATCCTATTACCATCTACAATGTGTAGGGTTGTCCGCTGTTAAGGGAAATAACCCACTACTATTCAAGCACTCATAGCAGCCTAAATTCGGCACGAAATCTAGCAGACTAGTGTTTCAATAATAGATGTCTGCATTAGGTGTCGTATCAGGCACATTTTTCCAATAAAATAGATGAAGAAATACTAAGGAGGTGTTTTCCCTAAGAGTGGACGATTCTGTACAGCGGTTCAGAGTGGTACAACGGAGTCTCCTCTAAATGTTGGGTGGGCCACATTGCTCACAGGCTGACCAAGCAATGGCCAACATTTCATAGCTAGCATTGCTAGTGAAAATCCTTAACATTATCCTGAATTTAACTACTGTCATGCATGAACTGGTCACAGACTAGAGAAAAGCTGTTTGCTTACTTACAATTTTATTTATTGGATTATACAAAAGTAAGCTTTCTTTTATTCTGTAACAATCACTCAGTGTATTGAAGTTTTATCAAGACACTAGTTAATTAAAAAAGGACTCATTTTATCACCACTCAAGTATCAAATCTGCAAAACATAGGTGTGAGATTCATTTTCTTTTTGCTTGCAGCTGATACAGTTTTCCACATGCAGTCAAACATTGATCTCAGTTTAAAACGAATGTGAAATTATATATCGAAGTTTTCTTGCGCTAAGAGGTCTCACATGCAAAGAAAATAGGAGTGAAACTTTGTACACTCTAGCCAGAGAGGAAATAATTAGATTCTGGCGTTTCACATTCAAATCCACAATATTATCCTGTGTGGCACCACAATGAGGCATGCCATAGAGGGGGACTTCGATTTTTTATTTTTTTTGATGACCTGAGGTTCTCTAACATGCATCTATATCTAAGTACATGAAGGTTTTTGCATATTGCCGAAACTTAAATGCAGCCGCTGCAGCCGAGATTGAACCCAGGACCTTGAGCCAAGGAGGAAACAACTTCTAGAAATACAAAGGCATGCCACATAAAAGCAGTCTCTCTTTTTTTTTAGTGGTACGCTTGTGCAAAAATGTGATAACACAAATTTACAAGGGAATCATGCAGTTCACAATTTGTGCACTCCTTGGCTTATCTAAAACTTTGCTACAACTCTGTTAAGGAAGTTCTACTTTCATATTCGAAAGGCTGTGCTCTTGAATAAACTGTTTATCGAGGCTGCTCATTGCACACAACCCTTCTTGTAATTTGTATGCCTCAATCGACCTCATGGAGAACTCCTCTGCCTTTAGTAGGACAGTGGGAATTCGATCGACTTGACCGTTGTGTATGTTTGAATCTTTCACCAGCATCAGCTGCTGAAAGTGGCAAATCTACAAATGCTATGCAGTGACGTGATGAAAGCTACAGTTAGGTGCACCATAGGCATACTACTATACTAAAGCAGCCAGCTAACCCCACAAGTCGCTGTAAACAATGTCTCATGCCTTGCTAAGCGAAGCGGTTATGTTCATTGAGATAAAATACACATTAACAGCTGCTTGGCTTGAACTGATCTGAATGCTGTAGATTAATAAATCTTCCTTGAGCAAAACGACAGTGCTCTTTATTTTGTTGTGCAATAGAGTGCCTTAGTTGCATGCAATAGATAGAAGGTGTGAACCATGTTGAGCATTTAGGCTTTTCAGTGTAATTTTCTCCTTATGGTGGCAAAAAAAAGGTAATGTTTAGATTATAACTTCGTTGTTCTGAGAAATCACCCCAATTGAAGAATGGATGTGTGGTAGAAAGAAAGAGAAAAGGAAAAAAAAAAAGCAGTAGCACAGGTGTTGCAAAGTAACATACACACTAAATGCATGGTGTTCATTTAAGCATTCTGAACTTTGAATACAGTAGACTTCCATTAATTCGACCTTGAAGGAACCGACGAAAAGAATTGAGTTACCCAGTGGGTCGAATGAAACAAGATGCAGAAGAAACGCCAAGATACTGCCGATTCATTTGGCAGTATTTGCATGATTTTACCAAACTCCCGAATCAAACATGTGCTCACTTTATCCAAAGTAGAAAATTAAAGTAGAAATGATAATAAAGCTCCTAAATAAAGTAGATATCTAATGCGCACCCAGCTTTTTTAGTTCATAAGAACAAAAGTAATTGCGCAATGGCAACCGGGTCCTTAAGATCAGCTTCGCCGCAATACATCGTTGCAAAGCATACAAACGTTGTGAAGGCGGTTTTGGTTTCGTGACACTGCACTGTGCAGGCAGTTTTCGGTCCGATTTTCTTCTAAAGAAGTGGAGGGGGGGGGGAGGGTTAGAATCGGGTAAATATTGTAATGAAACATTGTCCGCTACGGTTATTGCTTGAAAATGTTCCTAGGGCAAGCCGAATATAGGCGTTTTCGAAAAGATACATGTGCTCAACACATTCACTTTCCCTTAAGCCCTACCAAGACAAATGTTGCCACTTAAGGGGTTGCTATTGGGGTCAACATAGGGGTCAGGCATGTGTATGCTGACCAGTCAAGTTCGAATTATCCAGCGAAGAGCAATTTTAGCATTGAAATAAGGAAAGTTTAGGCCCATAGGAATGCATGGGCACCAACCGGTACCATTGGCCAGGATCGAATCAACCGAAAAGCCAAATTAGCAGGAGCTGAATTAACGTGAGTTTGCTGTATTGCATTCTGTATATAAGGATGGTTAGGCACAGTGACAGAAGGGGACGAGCGGGTGGACACACAGAATTGCTAAACATTCCTGTGTGTCTTACCGAACAAGGCCGAACCTCAATGCTCGTAAACTATGTTCTGTAGGTGCTATGTTCTGTAGGTTTCTGCATTCTGAATGTGCAAATACATTCTGTATTCGAAACCACATACCTCTGGAGACTTCCCCAAATGCTGAGACAGCACCACCAAGTTGATGAGTGTTTCCACATGGTTGCTATCCTGTGAACATTTAAAATGTGTCCGGTTAAACATCAACAAGCTATATCATACATGGCTGTAGAAATTAGAATGTTGGGCCCACAGAGACAACAGCCAAGGGTTGTTCGGCGGTCATATATATATATATATATATATATATATATATATATATATATATATATATAAATAGAGAGAGAGAGAGAGAGAGAGAGAGAGAGAGAGAGAGAGAGAGAGAAATGAAATAGACTGTCATACATTTTCCAGCTGGGCATATTAAGGTTATCACGGAGATAGGTGGTGGTTTAAATTGGCTTGGGTGAGCTTAACATACAGATAAGTGTCTCAGGTGAGATTTCAAATGACAGGGATTAAAAAAAAAAGCACAAAAGAGACTAAGTGACATTTTTTCAGCGATGTGTTATTCACAGTGGTGGATATCAGGATCTATGTTGTGATCAGTAAATTATAGCTAACCAAGTTCAATAATTAACTTTTCTTAAGGGTGCCTTGAAATGTTCAATACTATGCTTCATTAAGCCCTTGCTAAGAATATAAAGCTAAGCAGTGAGTCGTAACACTGAAAAGTTCACAGAACATTGCAAACCATGTCTGGATTGGCTGTAGCCTGTGCACATGCTTGTCAATTAGCGAAGGCAATGGTGGGCCGACTTCTCAGTGAAAAAATTGCATTAGCCAAGCATTGCAGCAATGAGAAGGAACTATGGTTAATGCATGCTCAAAAAACTAAAGAAATAGCACCTTTAAAACAGGACATAAAGTCAGTCCGCTGACTTTATGCAGGACATTGCAGGACTTTGCAGGACATAAAGAACAGTCCGCTTTATCTGCTGTTGTAAGTGCTATTTCTTTTGTTTCCTTGGAATGCACAGTGCAAGCTTTCATCACCATGCCAGCAAACAAACAGGTTTCTCGCTACAACTAGAAGCACAACACTTCACAACACATTTAACATAAATGACTAAATGAAATGCACTCTAGCACTCACTGTCATTTATGCTACCATGAAAACTTCTGGAGTCCTCCAAGACCCTATGTTAAGACGTACCTTTTCAATTGCCTCTTGCAGTAGAGCCTCTGCTTCCTCATATTTGCCCTGAGCAATGTAGGCGGTTGCCTGTCCATTCAGCAGCAGCGGAGTCGCCGTGTTTTTCTCAGCCAGCTCCTGATAGATGTAGAAGGCCTCCTGCAGCTTTTCTCCGCCCTGCATGTTCGAGGGCATTCTTTACACGCCAGTTTCCATGCACCAGTGTAACAGCAACAGCTTCAGAACTTGATAAACATACCTACTGTAGTATCCCGAGACATCGCCCACTCTTGTAAATGCACCGTGGACCACACAGAGACATGACTTTTCTGCACTCACTAGGATTTTATCTGGGCATTGCCATTTTGTTGTTTACTCATTGATGTCCTTTGTGAAAGCATACATTGGCCAGTGACATGCAAGCAAATGCTCCTAGCAAGTGTTTAATGCAGCGTATCAGTTATGGGTGCATGTTTCAGTACATTTTCAAACTCGGCTTATGAGCTTTTTTGCTATTGCAATGAGGCATTACCCAACTCATTAATGCAGACAAATCGTGTCTGTTTGTGTGGTGACTCAGGATATTAAAGCACTTTAACACACCTTATTTGAAATATTTGTAATACATTACCATTTGTCATGAAACTCCAGAAAACCCATTGATTTTGTCATGAACTGAAAAAATTATGTGACATGTATGTGACACAGTGTACTGTATAACTGGATTTTCGTTTTAGAACTGCCATTTTTATGTACTTCAGCATGTTGCTTGAGTTTCTTTTTTTATTTCTTTGTTTTTTTCTCTCCTATTCTATGTTAGTTTTATCTAGTTTCACAATATTACTTACTGCCAATACATTGTTGTCTATTAATATCTTCATTTACTTATATCTGTATTTCATTATTTATCATTTCTGTAATTGTACTGATTCAGCTGCTGTTTCTTGCCATTGCAACTTTTATGTTAACCATGAACAGAAGGTCCCAATTCAGTTTTTACTATGGGACCTCCTTCTGTAACCTCTATCTGTAAAGTATTCTTGCAAAATATAATAAAAACTGATTGATTGATTAAGCTGCGGTGGCACACTCTTGCTTAATTTAAAAGCACGCAGAAAATTATCAAGTTTTACTGAAGCAACAGTAACAAAGTATCACAAACAATACATTGCACAATGCTAGAAATGAAGTACACAGGGGAAATGAGAGCCTTCAGGCCTTCCATGCCCAGGATGTTGTGCAGCTTACAAAGCTGAACTCTGCACTGAAGCTTTTATACTACAGTCTACCATTCAACAAATTTTCCCAGCCACCACTGTCAATTGTAAAGGAACCAAAAAACAAGGGTTTCAAACTCATTTTTTGATGGAACCTTTCCCAAGCTGCCACTGTGAGAAACAATAAAGCTGGCAATATAGTGTACAATGCAGTCTTGTAACCCAAAAAGAACCAAGAATGATCAGCCATAGGAAAAAGGTCACTGCAGCCATTTTTAGTAACTCTGTGCTTGCTCTTTGACATGAACACTGTATGAAAAAATGTTTTTAACAAGAAGCATCACCACTATGTATATAGGATTAGAACTTGTCCTACATACTCTTTTCCATGGTGGTTTAGGATCAAGTGCCCCATCTCTGGTGATGAGCAAGGAGAAGGAAGGATTTACCTGGCCATGCCTACGCTACCATTCTGAAAGCAGAACATCATGGGGATTCACGGAGAAGAGACCTACGTGCACGTCTGTAGCATGTTGCTTTGCTGGAAGGGCTCGCAATGGCTTCGAAGTGTAGTGCTGTCACTTCCCTTTTTTTTGTGACACTGGATTATTTGGCATGCAGCTACAGGCCCCTAAGTGGGATGCTCATAGCTTGCGACACAGAGGAAGGTTGTGAAACGAAGGAGACAACGTGTTCCTATGCTTTATTCACAACTTTTTCCCCCGTCTTTTTTTTTTGCACTGTCCCCAGTTTTTAATGAACATTTGTCAACTTTTCTAACCCTCTCTTCTCCTGAATACACGGAGTGCAAAGGCAAAGCAATCACCTGCCCAAATTTCCAGGCTGAACAGGGAACACATTTGCAGCTATTGTTGCCACTACTGCTTCCACGGCTAGTTATCCAATCTGAACGATATTACAGAACAGATTCTTTATGGCTAGCAGAGACCTTTCAAATGTTTCTGTACTGAAAACAAAGACATGTAACACTTTGCCGAAGCATACCATGTTGCTAATTTTACAGTTAGAATATATTATTTGACACCTAGCCACAATGCCTCCGGCACATAGAAACAAGAGACTGAACATAAAGATTTGTTTCAGTTCTACATTCATTGACAGCAGAAATTGGTACAAACCAGGTAAAGATTGACCCAGGCTTGTGCAAGTTGCGTAAGGGTTGCATCGTCATCCTTCTCTTGCATTCTTTTCAGTTCTTTTCTGAAACACAACAAGAAAAAAATACCCTTCATTGCATTTGACATTGCACGTAACTGATAGATACACCTCGGAACTTAACAATCAATATCTAAGTTGTTTACTCATGCCAACAGCTTGCCAACATTTTTATGCAACATTGTCCGATAGCACATCAGATATGCATAGATCAACCAGCTTTATCCTAAACCAAGACACATGCCTTTGATTGTTGAATGTATGGCATGCACCACCATTATGATGCAAAGCAGCTAACAAGATAATTTCTCTTGTGGTCAGGTAAATGGAAGGACTGCTAACACAAGCACCACCATTGCATGCTATTTTAGCTGCTCTGGTAATCTGGATTCAGGGAGATTATCGGCAAAGGTTTGTGAAATGTTCACCTTAAAGGGCCCCTCACCACGGCAGGTATTCTGTGACAGTCCACCTAGTGGACATGTCCATTTTGTCTACTGTTGAAATTCTGGTTGGCTGGGCTGTGTTGCACACCTGCAGCACATGGCACCACAGCCAATCAGCACTTCAGCAGCAGACGAAATGGACATGTCCACTTGCTCCTACACAATGCCTCCCCAGGTCTGGCCATATTGAGCTGATAAGCACAGTGCATACAATGCACGCTAATGATTGTGTTTGCTAAGTATTACACCCCTGCACACCGCAGAAAGAGCTTAAATTTCAAACCGAATGCCGTTTGCCCTTCTCCTCGCAGGTGCCACGCTCCCAGTCGGAGAGTCAATGTATATCACACAAGTGCACTTACATACATGGCAGTGCTGCGATGTCACTCATAGTAGCATATGACTTTGCTTTCATAGGACAATTAAAGATGAGAAAACTAGTAAAACCTACCTACAAACCGAATGTCTGCATGTATTTGTTTACTTTGTACCACAGCAAGAGAGATGCACTTCTGTTTTGTCTGCTTGTTCCCATGTCATGCAGACGCGTGGGCGGAGAGCGAAAGTATGTCATTTTCTACTGTGTTACAGCATGCGATAATGCTTATTGATCCGCTTGCCTCAGTGTTCATGAAGCACTGACTTAGTATACTGCTAGTCAGAGGTTCTTGTGCATAGTGCGCAAAATCCGTGTGCTGCGCGAAATGAGACAAATGCAACAGGTCGTGTGAGAGCCCATCGGTGGAAGTGTGCTGTGCAGCAAAAAAAGCGAGCGGGCAAAAAGAGAAAGGCGGGGCTCGTGACGTATGCTTCACGCAATCGTCCGGCTCCTGTATAGAAGAACGCAGGGAAGGAATTTCACTTGCAGAGAATAGATGGGGGCAAGTGGAAAGAGCGCTATGTTGGCGGTGACGATCGTCTCCTGAAATCATGGGTTCACGGCACTGAAGTATTTATATCTTGGCTATTAATGAGCCAACTTGAAAAATTATTGTAGAAGAACGCTCCCTAGAGGGCACGTAACAACTTCCAGCACATGACCAAAATTTGCCATGTGACCTGGCGATGGGCCCTTTAACAGAGGCTTTCGTAAAGGAAACCTGGTGTGGCCGACACCAAAAAGGAGTCGAAAGATATGCACAAATTATTTAGCTTACTCACCTAGCTAAGTCAAGCCTGTCCAGTTTAAGATAGCACTGCAAAGTCAAGGCAGAACTGGAAAAGAAGTGCAAACAGAACAATAAGTGACAGCAGCATAAGTACGCTGAAACAAGTAGAAGAATATAGACTCACCAGTAATAATGGGAATTTAAATAAAGGGAAAACTAGACGTCCACCCGTTTGTAGCAATTGCTACAAAGGAAACCCAAATGGGTTCCTCGAAAGAAAAGCCTCATAGTTGAAGTTTTTTTTTTTTTATCTATGAGGCTTTTTTTTTTTGGGAATCCGTATGGGCTTTCTTTGTAGCAATTGCTACAACGGGTGGATGTCTGGTTTTTCCTTTATTCATTACTTCTCTCCACCTTGCGGGTTTCCGCAGAACTACTACATCAATCATAATGGGAATCTATATTAAAAGGCAGTGTACACTACATCATTAAATAGTGATGTAGATCACTCCAGATATTTAAAGGGGCCCTGAACAAGCCCTCGGGGCTTGTTCAGGGCCCCTTGGCTTGGCTGAACTTGGCTGAACATCTTGGCTGAACATCTTGGAACATCTTGGCAAAACTTGGCTGAACATCTCAGCCAAGTTTTGCTGTCGTACGTGGTGTGTGGAGCTCGTAAGCATATTGCATGTTGCCTTTCTCTCAAATGCATTTTTTTCAACAGAAGGCCCTGTCCTCACTTTCTTCTAGATGCACTATTTCGTCATCCCCTTAGACGACTGCTATTGGCCAACAGCTGACACAACTGCGGTCGGCTAAATGGCATAGATATCGCGGCCGCCACGGGGTGCTGCTACAAGTCCACTGGCTGAGCGCACTGCGGCTCCTGGAGGACAACTGCGTTTGGCTTATGTTTAGCGCGTCGTAGGCACCAAAGGCGGAAGTGGTGGCGTCTACGTTAACATCCAAAATTAAATTTGAACAGTGCGCGACGGTGACGTTTAGAAGGCAGAACATTGTGAGCATGCCCCATTGCACCATAGCCTTCGCAGTGCAAGGCCTTGAAGAAGGAGCGGGAGCACATCAGAATCAGAATTCCAGAAGTCTGTGTTTGATTGCCAATAACTCCGCTTCTGCTCAACGCATTGAAGTACTTTTTGCAGAAAAGTATTTCTGAAATAGCAAATTTCACTTCAGATGCCTTTCTCCACTTCGATAGAAAGTGGTTCAGGGCCCCTTTAATTCTCCAATGTGTGACAACGTCAACATCATGGCAAATGCTGCTGGAAACTGCTGGTTTATGTGAAAACAATGCTGTCTAGAATATCTCAGAGCACGGTTTCTTAAGTAGGGTGGATTCCCAACTGCCTTCTTTGTTTTACGCATTAGATATGATAAAATGATATTGATCTAATGACACTGGGTACTTTAGCCTAGATATGAGGTAAGTGTTACTTTGACTGTTGCCCCAGCATAAGCAATGCACACATGAGCATGGTGAGCCAAGTTGATTCCTCACTGGTACCAAACATTGTATTGGAGCACATCTGGCAGGCACTTTCAAATACAGTCGAACCTCACTATTGTGAACATGGATATGCCAAAGTAAAACTAAAATTTTCTAGTCGGTACCAGTATAATGAATATATACTTACAACAAATAATTAGTATAATGAAGATATTTTCGTGACAAATGCTACTTTGTTATAACAAGATTTGACTGTATAAACTGCCGTTTGAAAATAAATGTGAAAATAAAACTAATATATTATCAGTGCATTTGCCACTACTAAAGTAGGGATCCTAACATGAAGCATCAGAAGGAAACCAAAAGGGAGCTAAGGACTGTATGATGAGTGATAGAATTAAAAATGGTAGCCATAATGTATCGGCAGTATAGATTAGAACACATATATGGGTGGCGGATATTCTAGTTGAAGACAAGATGAAAAAGTGAATTGGGCAGTTCATGTAATGCATAAAACAGATAAGATGTAGTCAATTAGAGCAGCAGAATGGGTGCCATGGGAAGGAGAATGAAGGTGAGGGTGGTAGAGGATTAGATGAAGCGATATGAGATTAAGTTTGCAGGCTTAGGAACAACCAGTGCAGAACGAGGGTAGCGAGGATTGCTGGGAGAGGGCTTGAAGAGCCCTTCACCAGGTTAGGGCATTGCTAACAGACAAGTGTGGAGCATAGGTCATGTGCTGACAATCATGTATGCAAGGTATTGCACCAATGCACACCGCAAAGCAGCTGAAAATTCAAATGAAAGCCTGTGTGCCCTTACTTTTGCGGGAGCCTCGCTTCCTGGCAGAGAAGCAATGCCAAACTGAATGCGCATTCGTCACACCAAATTCCTCAAGCGCAATCAATTACGGCACGTGGCTTTGGCAATTACCCAATGTTAAATGCACGAAACTGCTACTGGAAGCAGTTTTGTGCACTTTTGTGCAGGGAAGGAATGTTGCTTGAGGATGCTAGTCAAGGTGGAGGGAAAGTGGCTATGTTGGCAGTAAAGCTTGCCTCTTGGTAGCTTGGCATCACAACTTTTCTATTTCTCCTATCTCCTCTAATGAACCAATTTGAACATTTATTCAGTGAAATGCTCCCCTGACAGTGTATTACAATTTCCAGTGTATAAACAAAATTTATAATGGGGCCAGGTAGGGGGCCTTTTAACATAAGGCAGATGATGGTGATTATGCCCAAATATTGCACCAGGTCAAACTGGCCCAGAACTTGCATGTAATACTTTCCAGGGAGTGCTTCACAATGTGAACACTTACCACTCCAAGGAGTCGGTCTGGTGGAGGACTCGCAGGGCAGCTTCATAGTTCTATTTTTCATGGGCAGAAAACAAAGGAAAATTAAAACCACCCCCTTGGCTGGTTGCAAAAACTGAGGCTCTCATGAGACATTGGTCCACGTCACGAGATTAGCCTAAACAAAGCTATTCTAGCAATGATGTATATGCATGCAGCGATGAACACACAACCACATGAAGGCAAAATACAAATACCTAATTTGCTAGCACTGTAATTAATTTGGTATTACAAAACAATTCATGCTGATTACGTGATGATAAGAAAGCTCTCTGTTCAAGTAGAGAGGGTTCCTCACAATTTTTGTGTCATGTTTGTAAGCTTGATGTGTCACATATGATTGATCGACTGACAGGTAGAGTTTAATGATGCAAAGGTCATGTATGTCCAAAGAGTGCCAAACAATACTAAAAAGACAATATGAAATGCTTTCGTAAGCTTAAATTCTTTAAAAGGGCAACAGTGGCATGGTATGGTGGTGGGTGATGATGGATGTGTCATATATGACAACAAAACTTGGCAAAATGTTCACAGTTCTGTAGCCTACCCACAAAATGTGCTTATTCACCAAGTTGTAGGTTAAGGGCTTGTGTAAAAGCATATTTCTTGCATTGATATACTACGGTTAAATGCAATGAATGAAATTACCTGTCAATTTTTCAGACATTCTAATTGTCATATGCATCCCACGCTTAGAAAGGGAGCCAGAAATTAAATGAAATTGCAACGGAATGAGGTCAAGTAAATAATTGCATATTACAAAATGATTTTGCAATGAACCACCAACAAAAACACTTAAACTGCAAAAGCTTTGGTCAATGCAGTTTGTAGAGCAAGCTGAACAATGCCAATAAGTTCATTCACAACCCACACACTAGAGACAGCGTGACCAAGTGCATCAGTTTTGATCATATTTAATCTCTGGCAGGCAGAAAACCTTAGAGAGTGAATGGTTACACCCCAATTAGTTACTGAGCTATTTATATCTAATTTTATTGCAAGCACATAAAACTTTGTACTTTATGATTGTGACTTGAATATAATGCAGAGCAACTGACTGCATTTTTATGAAAACGTTGGCATCAACTGCCAGTATCTTTCAGTACTGCATAGCATACGTAACACACCTGTTCATGGTAGTAGATGGTAGCAGCCACAACTGGAAGAATCACATTGTTGATGTCCAGGCTCTTGGATAATTTCTGGTCAAGCTGCTTCACAACTTGGTCCCTTTACAAGTTTCAAAACACTTGCATAAGGCAATAGACAATGGCATCAAAAAGCCACACAATACTGAGACGTGTACTTATTTATCTTTCTCCGGTGAATGCTTTTCACCAGCTAGCAAATGTTAAAATGTAATTGCCCGGCACGTGTATGTGTCGGAAGTTTCTCGAATGTTAAAAATACTTCTATCCGTTGTCTGTTGTCACTGAACCTTGTGTAATCTGATTGTATGCACCACGCGAATTTTGCAGCCCTTTCTGGTAGGCACACAGGCACCAGCAATTACACTGGAACCTTTGAAGGGTTATGTATAAAAGCCGGCGCGCTTTACTCACTGATCAGATTTTGCCGGTGGCCGACTGTGCTTGCTGCTATCATTGTGCTTTAAGGGTTACTTGCTTTTGTGGGCACAGGTTCATCGAATAAAGAGTTTGTTTTGTGATTCACACTTTTTGCTACTGTGTTCTTAACCATCACTACAATGTGACAATACCACATTCCAAGTAGTACAAGAGACTGATGTGCATGTTACCAGACTATCTGCATTTTCTTTTTTTTTTTTGTAAAGCTGGGTGGCATCTTTTAGATTTGGCTTCAATGTTTACTTATCTCAAAAGAAATAGATAAAGGCAAGGCAAAAGCCACACAGTGTATGAGTGTGTAAGGATATGGCATTCACCTAGCCTCCATCCATGAAATTAACCAGATATCATGGACAAATGCTTCAACAAATGTTTGTGCATCTCACCTACTCTTACATGTAGAGTAAATCTAAATGACACTAATGTTACAGCAACCATATACAGCCTACAATGTTCCAGAAGTGTGCTGCAAAACCACAAATTTAAAGACACATAAGGAGAGACATTCACCCAGTTTAGAGCAGAAAACTTAGGAGGAACCGAGAGGCTCGATTTCTTGTTATCTGTGTTGGACTGATAAAGTTTAGACATGAGAAGAGAAGTTTAACTTTCTTACAACTATTTTTCTATCATTACTGATAAGAAATTAGTTAGGCCCTAGCAGATGCATTCAAACTTCACAACGTCATGGTGAGCTGGTGTGGGAACATCAAGGCAGCGGTGCCACCTGTCTTTTGCTTTTGTGTCTCTTCTGGCTTTTCTCACAATAGGTCCCTTTTTTTTTTGGAATTGTACAACGATAATTTAGAAATAAAGCTCACATATTTTTTTTTTCCTTAAGGGTCCCTTTAATATCAGTTTGGTATATGTCACAAGGTTTCTTGTTTTACAAGCTCAGCAGCAACTATTTGTGGTTGCTGCTTTGCTTTAGAGAATTGAGAAGCACTGCAAATTGCTATCGGAAGCAGGCCTATGCTTGCAAGTAATATTCACAAAGCTAGATAACAGCACTCATCAATGTTTTACAGCAAATAACAGTAATGAGCTAGGAAATAGACCAACTGTGTTCATTTGTTGAGCTTTGGCTCTAACATGGCACAAGATAATATAAAAGCAAGTATCTAAGCTGGTACATTTGGGATCACACCAATGATCTTGTGTTTTCAAGACTGATGTTCTAACTGCTACGCCACAGTCACTTGGTGCAACCAAACAGATAAAACTTGCATTGAGCACTGGCAAATGTCAACAGTTTTTCGTTGGGCTCATCTTGTGGGACAAATCACAGCATTGATCGAGGTGTGATGTCTGCAACCTTGATGCACACACACTGTGGTGCACTGTGGTGCCTTTGCTCTACTGGCATTCACACTGCTCGGCATGTACTGTCTGCAATATTCATGGTTTCTCAAGCAAATGAAATAAAATTCAAAGCCAGCATGTGTATGCTGCTACATGTAAGCCGCATGTATCTTGCATGCATCTTGCATATATGTTCCGTACAGGGAGAGCCTCTTAGTGTAGTCCAAGAGTTTTGAGGAATTCTTCAAGTGGCACTGGAGTTTTAAGTTCTTCAGGAGGATATGATGTGGTTCTCGAAGCCATGTGGCTCAAAACATAAGCTTTTTGGTGATTAAAATTGCTGTTCGCAGTCACTGAACTAAAGACATGAAAGAGTCAAAGGAGTCTGGACTTTTTTAGGTAAGCGCATGGCTGTTTGTCATCCAGGAGTAGACAGCCATATGGATTCTATTTCATAATAAAAATAAAACCTAGTGACAATGACAACGAAAAGGAGCAACAGGAAAAAGAATGGATCCTGTTACATTTGCCAATTGCAGAAATTGAGCAGTTGTGAGTAATCAGCCTGGCTTTTACTCTACTTGGGTGTATTTTGATACTGCGGCGAGTCGAAAGCCAGTGCTTGGCATAAGCAAATAATCTCGCCTTGGAAAAAAAAAAATCATAATTAGGAAGCTACATTTTCAGCCTAAAAACACCTAAAAAAATTCCGGTCAATGCACACGACTGTGTCTCAGCCGAACAGCGCAAATCTGAGAAGTTTGTTATAGAAGTCAGGTTTTCAGAACACTACTCACTTTCGAGCCATGTCCCCCGAGAGGTAATCGGCGAGCATACGGATGCACTGCAATTCGTCAGGAGCCATTGAACGAATTTCATCCAAGACGACGCCGTACTTCCGTTGCACTATGTAAGCTCTGTAGAGGAATACGTCTTTCTCCAGCTTGTGCTCAGGACTGACATTCTGCAAAGCGTTCGGAAAGTCGCATGCTCAAGGATAGGCACGCAGCTTTTCAGAATAGAAATAATAAGTGTCAGTGTATGATATACTCAGCGATATGAACGTGGCATTAACTCTCACCATATAAAGACGCAAGGTCCTTATTAGAACTGTATGATGGCAAATTGAAGCATGATGCAGCATAGAAGCCAAGTTAGTCCACCAGCAGCACCAGATCTATTATAGTGAATGCTTTAAGCTGCAGTGTACGACACTACCACCTATTGCACGTCAGAAGAATAAGCATGTACAGGTCACAAGAAACTGTATGAGTTCCATAACACAATATGTGTTTTTGCTTTCCGTTTCTGTTAGGCGGCTCCGGCCTCTTCGAAGCAGCCGGCTCACCTTTCCCTTCTGAGCTTCGGTGATGCAGTACTGGTAGTTTCCGATGTAGAAGGCATTCCGGATATCAAAAAGCGGATCAGGTTGATTCTGTGCTGACATTGTTACAAGTTCAGAACCTCCTTGATGGCTCAGCACCGGTAAACAAACCTAGGACAGAAGCAGGGCAGCAGGCCGACACGAACGACACGAACTCACGAGCACATCGAAAATGGATTTCACCGCTGTTTCTGCGCACGCGCGAGGAGCAGTAGCTGCGAGAGAGAAATGTGGGGACTTTTGGTGCTCAAGATTTCTCATCGTTTAGGTACTACGGGGAAGAAAACCGTTTGCTCCGTTTGTCCCTAGCCGAGCTTGCAGCACAGAATCGACAGGATACGTGGCAGGCAAGACGGAAAAAGCCGCGTCCGAGGCGAGTTTGTTTCTATTTTGTTGCGACGGTAGCATATTAAATTTTATAGTCGCAAGGGGATACGTTTGGAAGTGAGGTGTCTTCTCGGATGACTTTAGTGGCAAAGCATTACGTCGTGCCGATGCATTGTTCATTAGTGTCGTTGATCAAGGTCAGCATACCACACACTTCAGGGGAATCGCGGGAACGGAAACAGTTTATGAATTAACTGCCGTGCCGATGCATTAGTTCTTAATGTAACTGAGAATACAGCACACTTGGAGGTTCGTGGGAATGGAAATCTTGTACTCTGTATGTGTAAGTATAAAACTTGCGTCGTCATGCAATCTGAGCCGTAGATCGTTGCGAGAGCTGTATAGCCACACTGGCAAAACACTACGCCCTGCGGATGAATACGGAAGAAATGTATGCAAAAGAAAAGTGGTCGTCATGCAATTTCATAGCAGTAGACCTTTGTGAAAGCTGTGCAGTAACACTGATATTGGCTAGTTAATAATCCCGGCTGTTACAATGTCTAGCTCATATACGGGGCGCTCTATGTGGGCGAAACAAGGGCTCAGATCACTACAACTGCATGCGAAATAGCTCTGAATGCCTGCCAGTACACTTGTTCGGCGTCTCTGTGGTCAGCCAATGACAAACGCATTGCACGAAACAGTGAGACTTTGTTTAATCCGCAATGATTGTGTGGCGAACAGGAGAGCAAAAGGTGAAAACAATGTTTTCATACAAGGCAAGTTATCCATGTAGTGGAATTGCATTTATCGTTAGTGTAGTGTTGATGCACTTTCTGAAGTCCAACCTTTAATGCAACTTAGTTTTCATTGGTGCAAGTGCTTCTACTGGAAACATCCAAAATATGATTTAACAAATGAGGTTGCTGTCTTGTAGTTTTAGAAATTTTCCTCTGGTCTTAAGTCCTTTCTGAATCTGGAAAAGCTGGCTGATTGCACATTTCATCTCGAGATAGCTCGCACACTTTGTTGAGTGCAGATGAGCACACTTTGTTGAGTGCAGATGAGCACACTTTGTTGAGTGCAGATGAGCACTGCAAATTCAATCATTTTGATGAGGCACCGATCTAATGCCACTCACTCTTGCCACAGCACTTTTTCAACTTGTACTGTACTTGTTTCTTCCACCTTCCATTTGCAGCACCAGGGCTAAGGCACAACAGCAATAACATTTCTAGCAGAAAATTCTTGCTCCTTGGCATCTGAGCTCCCCATTCATTTGCTACTTTCTTCAAATTTTTCTTTTCATGTGATGCTCTTGCCTTCACACACTGTCAGGCTTCTCCTTCATGCGTTTCTTTAATACTCCTTCTGTCTGCTTCTTGCTCGACATACCGTGCATGCCTTCAGTCATGTCCAATTGATCGATGCAGTCTTGTCCTTTTCTCTCCCTCCTCCAGAATTTGCAACTTTCGACAACCTAGCATTATTTTGCTTCTTTTTGTGATAGTGCCTGGCTATCTGTTGCTGATGCCACACATTCACTTTGCAATGGTTTATTAGACCACATACATAAATTAATAGCTGTATAAAACCTTGACCCTCCAGCACTTCCACAAAATTCATGCAGAAGTGGAAACAAAGATTACACTTAATTCTTCACCACACATTACTATGTCTGCATCAAAGCTTGATATTACCAACATGTGTGCAGTGTCGTTGCCCGTGCTTCCTGGACAGGAAAGCCAGTTGCTCCAGTTCACAAGGCTAGAACAACTGCGAAGTGATTGAGTTATCTGCTTGTGCTGCATTTTGTTGCCACAAGCTGTACAAGGTCTTGGCATGTGCTGCAGATAACCGCATCTTTTTGCTTGCTGCATTCCTCTGTGATGCATTGAACGTGTCTGCTTCCATTTACCCTGCTATTTTTAAAGCGAAGCTGTATATGGCTAGGTTCTGACCACGACCAATAGTGCATACATCGACAGGGTGTGTAGAAAAAAGTTGCGTCGACAAAATTGAATCCACAGTAGCCTGCTGTGCGCCAGCAGTGCTCAGTGGCTCTGGAGTGGATGGCAGAATAATAAAACGTCATTGTGTACCCACCAATGTCTGTGCCTCGTTTTCTTGTGAAGTCGACATCGCTCTAGCGACGTTATCAGCAGTTTTACTTTGGTCCTGCTATGGCCAGGAAGCGTCTAGTCCATACTGAAGAAGAACGATGTGCATGTTAAGAGCACCGGTGTGAGCAACAGCGTGAAGGCAACGGGCAGCTGCTATAGCCAGACCCGTCTTGTCTGCAGATCCGTAATGTCGGATAGCTGCTCTGTGACTGATGAAAAACAGCGTGCCCGTGAGGATCACCTTTGCAAACAGAAGCGGGAGTGGGCACGAAAGCATCGGCGACCTATTGCAGTATATCACAGTGACCACAAAGCAATGGTTACCATGGTGACAAAGTAAATAGAATATCAAAGATAACGAAGTTGTGTGTATGTTTCTTTATTTAATCAATATAGCAATTAACCATATATAACTCAATATACTTGTCAACAAGTACAGCTTCAGCTGGTCTTCCATCTTCACATAGTGGAAGGGCTCTGAATTGTATTTTTTTTATCATCATCATCGTCATCAAACTTGTGCATTTTCTTTTTGTAATGCTACAGCCTGTTTCGTGCCATCACTGTTTTCTCTGCTTTCGCCTATTCTGCAGCAGTTGCTGCGATTGTCTCTTGCCTAGGTGTTGGTCCGCATGACATGCCAGAGATGCCATAGACAGTTTAATCACAGGGTGTTCAATGTAAGAGAAGGTCAAAATTACTGGTGTTTTTCATTTTTTAAGCTGGCTTTTTTGAACTTTTGTGTGATAAAACTCGCTTTGTTGATAAACAAGTGATTATCTTTGACAAGTTGTTTCCACTGACAACATTTTTTTATGCGTCGAAAGTTCACACATTTGCCAACAAGGTGCACACACGACTCAAAGAACTTTGAAACTTTATAGGTCTTGCTTCATGCTTTGTCACTTGGTTTGACATTTTATTCCCATTTTTGATCTCATTAACCTGGCTGCTGTGCGGGAATACCGAACTTGCTACTTAGTACTCAGCACGAAACAATGCTTTAAGACCACTGTGTTGTCCACTTGCCTCACCATGCCACTGTGTGGTTTTGATCAGAATTTTCCATCATAAGTACACTGTTACAAAATTGCACATGACAAGTATGTTACCCTATATGCAAGCAATGCACTGTTTAAAGCCGAGCTAAATACTTCACCAAAAGAACTGGTTTCACCTCCAGTCCACTCTCTTTAGTCTGTTGTCTAAACATCCTGCCAAATACTGTCATTGCTGTTGTGTCCTGCCACAAATGTTCATTGTCAGTAAACCTTAATTGTTCTGTATGCTAGTGCAAGTAATATGCCTGAAAATGTACTATGGTGGTGTCCTGTCCTCTTAAAGATGATGACCAATTTTCCTGGAAACCATAGTAGCCAGAAGAATGGCATTTAAAATGTGCATCACCAAGGTCCTGCAGAAGAGCAGAGCTCAGTGTTCGAGCCTTGACATCACTCCATAGAATACCTGCATATCATTTGTGCTCAATTAACCTTGCTGCAAGACTTTTTCCATGGGCAAGGCCTAGAATGTTGGTCAATTTTTGATGCTCTGACCTAGTTTGATGCGATTTTCTGTGACATTTTTCTCTATTCCTTTCTTGATTATTTTGGATAGTGGCCTTCTTAGGAGCTATAGCTTCATTAGATGTTTCCTAGGAAGGAAAATCTTGGATGCCTTTATACCACACTAGTGCGCATCATCTGTATGGAAACAAAGTGCTGCATGAGCAGGTCTGTCTGCGGCAGCTGCTGTGAATTGCGCCCACGCATCACCCATGTGCTGCTCTCGTGGTCTTCCAATTAGCAACGCAGTCGCGCCACACTTCGCTTTGTTTGTGAAGTGCCACACGAGACAGATTGTCCATGCTAGCCAATATATTGCAAAATGGAAACATGTATAGAGCTGCACTCAAATTTCGCATTAGGCAGTTGGCGAAATATATTGTAAAAATAACAATTATATAAATACCATGCAATGAAACCAATCAATATGTACTGAACCAAACTTGTCACCTAATCGCACTGCAGGGAACCCCTGATCATTCTAAGTTACACCAAAGGCTTGTCATATTTAAATAGTCTCTTGTGCACGCAGTGCATGAATGGGATATCATTGAAAAATATGTGAATGCCCTAAGGGAGTGTAATTAGGACTGGCACTTTTTTCACTTTAACTGTCAGTTCCCTATATGTTGCTTCGCTATAGGGAGGTTATGCTCTAATAGAAACAGTTGGAAGACGGTTCTGTGCACCATTGTCACTTCCATCTATATTTTGTTTTGCACTGTGCATTCGTTTCAGACCCATCAACTAGCCCAAATTAATTTACATATCTCATAAAAGCAAGTGCACTGCAGTTGGAGCTTTGGAAATAGGCCTGTGTTTAAAACAGATTCGAGTGGTCGGCACATGAAGTGGGCTCATTCATGTGAGTACCCATGTCAGTGCTGTATTGTCTTTTTTTGAAGAGGATTGATCGATTGTTCCTGCTTTAGATAAAAGTCTAGTGATCTAGAGAGCATAGTTTAAAAGGCTGATGAAAAAGGGAACACTTTTGGATTTTGCATGCTAACTACTATCTTGTCAGCTGCTACAGTTTTTGTAAATATTCAGTAAATATATTTGGTGCATCTCTTTTCCTCTGTAACACTTTCATGGAGGTTGCGGACGCTTCCAGACGCAAGACTGATTTATGCAGCAGGCACTCAAGGCGAGAATGCTTTGGCTACATTGCCATCTGCGTCCACAGTTATCCTGGCACAACCGCCATGGTATGTTGGCCACAGAAACGTCACGTGGGTTGACAATATGTGTAGGCTGCTGTGAACACAGTTGGCAGGTGGGCTTTGCTTGCCTTGTGTGGTTTAGATTCCAGCTTATGATCTTGAAAATCTCGCCTTGTGCTTCTACTGAAGCATTACAAGCAATGGTGTCTGTCCTTTGGCATCATTATCTAAAACTTTTCACCTGTGTTGCCATCTGTTTACAGCAATGTTTCTCTAACTTATCTTATGTTCAAGTGCCATTGTACGTTCATTCTGGTTCACACATTTGACCCATCCTGTCATGTCTCGGCACAAAATGTTACGGAACCTGTATCTGTGAAAATATAGGGTTTTCACACCATTTTCTCCTCTAACACAGGATACTGATGATGTTTAGAGCATCAGCAAATGTCGATAGCGTCTTGTTTCTGCGGAGAAATCGGCAAGGAAATGCTCTGTCCTGACAGACGCGTGTACCGTGATGGGGCCGATAACACCTGTGTGAATCAGGCCTTCGTGAGGAACATAGTTGTCACTTTACCTTTAGACCACTCTGGCTATGTCAAGAATTGCTGGATAAAACACACTTCTCTCTTTCAGAAAGAGATAATTGAAATGTTTTGGAGGTTGTCCTAATTTCCTGCCTCTGGCTTAAGCATGTGTGCAAGATGCAAGCATTAGGTCCGTAGAATTGACTGCACCATTTGAAGGTGCACCACTGTAAATGTTTGGTTTGCCTGCAAGACTGAAACATGCTTTGTTAAGAGTCTTATGGCTTTGGTAAATATTACGTCTCAATGTCCAGAAATACATCTCAAGATGTTGAACTTTAAAGGGGTACTTACATGATATTGTCGCAGGAAGAAAGCAGGCCCACGAGTGTAATCTATATTTACAACTGATGTTAATGGCGTTCAGGCAAGTGCCAGACTTCGTCTTCATCTAGTCTAATCCAACTTCTTCCTTCCCTTCACCGTAACGTCACCCTCCCAGCGGGGTAGCTCCGTCCCAGTGCAAGTTATAGAGCATCACTTAATGGGGGGACATAGGGCTTCAGCCTGGCGACGTGAACAACATCGCTGGTGACGTTGGAAGGCACTGAAGGCTGGCCGACTGGGGCGATCTCGTATGTCACGTTGGAAAGTTGGCGTAAGATCTGGTACGGACCAGAATAACGGCAAAGTAGTTTTTCCGACAAGCCGACGCGACGTGAAGGCGTCCAGAGAAGGACAAGGGAACCAGGTGAAAAATGAGTCTCGGTGCCGAAGGTCGTAGCGTCGCTTTTGAGAAGCTTGCGAGACAGTGAGGCGATATTGGGCTACTTCTCGGGCCTGGGCGGCTAAGTCAGTAGCATTGCGAGCGTAACCAGTGCTGGGTGATTGTACTGCGGAAGGTAGCAATATATCAAAGGGCAAGGTGGGGTCGCGGCCATACAACAGGTACAATGGTGAAAATCCGGCAGTGTCGTGATGGGACGAGTTGTATGCAAAAGTGATGTATGGTAAAGCGACGTCCCAGTCGCAGTGATCGTCGGAAACGTACATGGCCAGCATTTCAGTTAGCTTGCGGTTGAGTCGCTTGGTGAGGCCGTTCGTTTGAGGGTGGTATGCGGTAGCACTCTGATGTTCTGTAGAACAGGAGCGGAGCAGATCGTTGACGACCTTCAATAGAAAGTAGCAGCCGCGATCCGTCAGCAACTGGTGAGGGGCGCCGTGGTGCAGGATGACGTCGTTTAGTAAGAAGTCGGCGACATCTGTAGCGCAGCTGGTTGGTAGCACTCGTGCGATGGCATATCTCGTGGCATAATCGTTGCTACAGCAATCCATTTGTTTCCTTTGATGGAAATTGGAAAGGGGCCAAGGAGGTCTAGGCCCACCCAGTAGAAGGGCTCTGTAGGGATATCAATTGGTTGCAGCAAACCAGCGGGAGGCATAGCAGGCGTCTTTCGGTGCTGACACAGGTCGCAAGAAGCGACATAACGGCGCACAGAGCAATAAATGCCGGGCCAGAAGGAGCGTCGTGAAGTTGCTGGAGCAAGGCGAGTCGAAGGTGCTTGGGAACGACTAGGAGGAGCTCCGGGCCGTCTGGACGAACGCTGCGACGGTATAAAGTTCCATCGCGCAAGGTGAACATACGGAGGGACGGCTCATTGGGCGAGGAGCTTAGGCGTTCCATAAGTGTTCGAAGAACAGGATCTTTCCGCTGCTCGTTGCCAATATGGAGGAAGCCGGAGAGGGATAGTACACTGATGTCAGAGTCTGCATCAGTATCGTCCGGTTGATTTGCCATTGTGGCGGCTGGTAGATGACGTCCGCTGCGAAGTTCCGTGATTGTACCCAGCACCTCCACCAAAATGTTGCAGGAAGAAAGCAGGCCCACAAGTGTAAAATAATGTATGTTTACAACTGATGTTAATGGCATTCAGGCAACTGCCAGACTTCGTCTTCGTCTAGTCTAATCCAACTTCTTCCTTCCCTTCACCGTAACAATATTTTTGACTATTCATTTCTTGCGTTAAATCAAGGTCCTAGACTTCTAAACTCTAGAAAAAATTGTGACAAGCTTCAGAGCGCAGTTAGTAATTTACTAACTTTTCTACAGCCAATTTCAGTGTCGTTTCTTTTTATAAAGTGGAACCTCGATACGATTCTGCTTAATACATTTTTCGAAATGTTGTTTTTTTTCTTTTCCCGAAAATCCGATTTGGTTGGATAATATGTTGGATGATATGATTTTCCTATGAGACACTTTATTTTCCAGTTCCTGTGAAGATCGTATCAACGAGGTTCTACTGTATTTCAGTTTTTAATTTATTTCTCATTAACCCTTTATTGACATTTGTTGCCTACAGGCAACATACCAGAAGTATGTTTGTCTTGCCTAGTTTCATTGTTCAGTACCAAGATTCTGGCTAGGTGTCTTTGACCAACACTGAATGAGAGGCAGCAACTGTCATTTGTTAGTTTAGAGCAGGAATACTCGACGAGGAAGAAGTTTGGCATGTGACTCACTGTCTTCTAAAAGTAAGGTCAGAGGATACAGGCCGATGCAAGATGTCCAACTGCGGTGGTGTCACACATCTGAAGTAAAGCAAAAGAAATGTACACCTATGCTTCATATGTGATGAGAGCTGTCTATACAAATTGAAAACAAAGCCTCAGGTGGCTTGGGGTGAAGCCCACTTCCAGATTCCTGCCTGGGGCTATTGTATTAAATAATTACCCCTTCATATCAGTAAAATCATAAAACTTCCCACATATTTATTCATGAGGTGGAAATGTGCACATCAGCTGCTGTGAAATATAACCTCACCGAGCATTCGACCTCACTCAACCTCAAATTTGTCCATGAGGTTGCCATTGCCATAGCTAAAAAATTTTAACAGCCAACCAATGTTGCATCACTTTGGGAGGTTGAGATCAGCTTAGGTTGACTTCATTATGTCAGCCGTGTGAACCTTGTGAGGTTGGCCATGTTTGCATGGAAGTCTAATTCTATGGCCGCCTGTAGAATCCTGGGGTGCTATAACATAAAATGATTCGAAACTTTTCTATTCCAATTCTGCAATCAGCCCACCACGATTGGTCAAAACTTTTTCAGGCCACTCCAAACTTCACCCGTCTGTCACGCGACGTCACGAAAACCGTGATGGCTCTCCATCTGATATACATGTACACACTGATAATGAATGATTAAACCACACAAAAGAAAAATAATTATTCCTGATTCAACGCCTTTTCACCATTAGCCCTCTGCTATTGGTTCAATGTTATTTGGCAACACCCACCTCGCCTGTCTGTCACGCGACCTCACAAAACAGCAAAAATTCACTGCATCAAAGTGACGTGTCCGCGAAAAAAAAATGCATTAATATGCCGAACAAAACTGAAAATTTTTCTGAATAGCCAGAGACTGCCCCGTTCTGAAAGGAATAGAATATGGCTGCCCGCCGATCACTCAGGCCCTCGCTACTCGCACCTGCCGGTCAGCATGTATTTATTTGCACATGATAAACCTTTTTGCATGAGTAAAACGTTATCGAGCCCTTGCGGCATGTATACAGCATCACTCTGCCAACTCTTCCTTGCTGAGGATCCGTTTTAGCGGCATACTTATCCTTCTGTTGCAAGCCGCCGCAATTTTCGACCAGCCACCGCAAGCTAAGTAAGGTGAAGCGGAGCAATCGGAGAAGCCAGCACCACCCTCTTCATGCGGTTATCTATTTTCACTGTGCTGGCTCAGCCCCATCGAAACCCTCTCCACTAGACCGTACTCCTCGCCTCTTGTCAGCCAATTAGATAAGAAAAACCGCTGAGTGTAGGCAATGTTATTGGTTTTGAAAGTGAACAAAGGTGACCTCCTATAAACGAGGAGAGTGTTTGATTGGGTTGTTCAGACCACGCTGCAGGTCACCGCCCAATGCTTGCACCGGTGGTTACGTAAATTTGATGTCAGGAGATTGGAATCAAAACAGTTTGAAATCATTTTATGTTATAGCGCCCCTGAATGTGCTTTACTTTAGGTGCGTTCGATTCGCCTGCACCGCCTGAACGAGTTCACGACGTGTTGCACCCAGCCATTTGTTCCAGTGGCGCCCGCTGAACCACTCCGTTCGTTTCAAAAGGTGCAGGGCTGGTTCATGATTTTGCTGCACCTACTCCGCTGTCGGTGCCGACTTGGTACAGGCATACAGGTGCGACGCAGCAGTGCAGCAGAAAATCCAGCACATGGGCGCAAGCGCCATTAAAAGCCCGCTTACGCACGTCTGATGTGGGTCATTCCACGCCAAATCAACCAGCGTTTTTTCGACCATCACAGATATAGCTGAAAAAATTTCCACATGTTTGTTAGAGTTCAAAACTCATCCTCCATGTTTATTTTTCCTTGCAAAAATTGTGTAGAGTTTTGACGACACTTTGTTTTTCCTGCCAAGCTGAGCTAGACGGCATCAATCAACATTTTTTCTCAAAGACACACTGTGTGATCCACTCCTTCAAATTGCGTTTGTGGCAACCCAAAGATGCGATGTGACTGCAAAAATTGCAAATGTTATAAATATTCGAATACTTCGATTGGTTCTGGCCCTAGCAAAAGCGTGTAAAATTGCACAGTTTGAGTTTTTTTCTCGGAACGTAGAAAAACCTGGAAGCCAAACATAGAATATATGCCGGTAGCCCAGTTAACATAGTACAGCTAAAAAATATTTAAAGTATTGAAGCTTTAGCCGTTCGCATGAGAAAAAATATTAAAGTTTCATTTTTTTGCAAGAAGCTCCATATTCAAGGTAAAAAAAGGGGCCTTGGTGGTCGGTCTAAAAATATATGCATTACATCATTAGATAGCCCTCCGTGTCTACTATGCATATGGGAAGTTATAAAAAGGTATTATTTTTTAAACGCAAGAAATTATTTTTTTTAATTATCAGTATGTGGATCACCTAAACAGCGTACATATATGAAGCGTAGCCGTCCTGCAAAGACATATTGGCAACAAAGTGAGCCCAAGGAACTATTCAGGAAGGGGCTTGTGGCTTTTTTATTGTATGCAAACCAAGACAGGCGATTTCCAACGCCGTATCCCTGACTTTTTTTTTGCATGGCTACGAAAATTTTATGTCAACCGCGTTTGAATACATTAGCCTGAACATAGCCCGTATCACTTTTATGGCCGAGCAGGTGCCGGCTGTCGAACAGCTTTAACAGTTCTTGTCTTCGACGCAGACGTGAATGCAACTTTTAGTTGAGAAAGTGACGTCGGCTGAAAATAATGTAAAGACCTGGTTCCGTTAATGCGCATAGCATTCGCAAACCTGGACGACAGTTCGACCTCCCGCTTAGATATTGCACTCTCCGGCACCCAAATTGGTTTTATATGTAAAAGGCTTTCACGTGCCCACTTGTACAGCTCAAACGGTGTCAAAATCTGCCTTGAGAAAGGCCTTTGTAGGCTTGCCTTGGCAGCCAACCGTTTCAGGGTGCCACCCACCCCATCACAGGCACTTTTTCCGTGTGATGTAGCAAAAGAATGCCATGTAGCATCCAAACTAAAATCTTCCTTGTGGTAGCACAGGTTTGGAAAATTCTTTCTGTTCTTATACTGGGAAGCAGCCCCATCCGAAAAGTAGTGCACATGTTCTACCAGCGGCATGTCTACTTTAAGTTGTTCCATCAGCACCTGCTGAAATGTCGAAACAGCGGCAGTCGTATGGTGGAGGCAGTCGGATATCACTACGTACGATTGCACATGTGGTTCATCAGAAGAGTCCGTCGAGCGAGAGTAGACTACAATCGGGTGCACTGTTGCTTGAGAGTTGTCCCAGTATATTGACTGTGGGGCGCTCTGAATGAGAAAGCTGTAGTTTTCAGAGAAATCCATTATAACTATGGCTTCTGCAGGCGTGAGAGCGGTCTTCAAATTGCGTAGGTGCCGAGCTTTGTGCTTGCTGACAAAGTGATGCGATTTTAAGTCGCTTATCATCTCAAGGAGACGGTCTACGAAGTCATTATGGGTAAACAACATTGTTTCCAATCGGCACCGCACTCCACTAGCCCACTGACGGACAGAAATACTTGCTGCCAAATCCCGGTTCAGTGCAGGAGAGCTCAATATCAGCGATTTGAGCGACGAATCTCCTGGGCAATTGCTGCATATACCGGTCATACAGCATTCATTCGTTATCTCACACACAGTCATCTGAAGGAGCGAATCGATTGTTTGTAAAATGCCCAAGGACTGCAGCATCAATTTTACATTTTGGTGGTAAATGCAAACACAAACGGAGTGCGTTCCCGGAGCACCGGCAAGTAAACAGTGGCGTGGCCTCAGGTAGGCGAACTTAGAAAAGCCGCACTTCAGCTCTGTGTGACTTTTCTTCCATTCCTCGTGCGCTTCCTTAAGATTCATTAGCAGCAATCTTTTTTGCTTGCCTTGGACGACGTCTTTCTTGCCTGGAAGACAGACGGATGAATGTTCATCCTCATAGAACTTTATTATGCTCCTTAGTGTTCTGTCGTCTAGCGGTCAACTTAACTTTGATGTAGGAGAGCCCAAAATTCCTCCCTGTTGCCTAATTTTCATAGCAATGCGAACTTGACTTTCGGATGCACCAAAGTACTCAGCAACTTTTTTTCGGGACCATGAACGAGGCGCCAATGCCAGAAGAGAAATTTTTTTCGACCGTTTTTTTTTCTCGTACGAATCGATCTCTCACGTCTTCAAGAAGCTTTTTATAGTCTTCCGCAAGTGCGGTGGTTGGTGCCATTTCATAGGCTACGCTTTGCACTTGAGCATCTTTACTGTCATCATTGGGCAAGGAGCCGCCTGCAACATCCGCTTCTTCCTCATGGCGCTTCCGTTTTCTGCTCGAGGTCCTTCCAGTGCCATCTCGTGATGCAGCACAGCTTGTTGAGGTGGATGCATTCCCTTCAAATGTAGACTCGCATATTGTTTCACAATCTGCCAAGCACTTATTGGCTGCGTCTAACATCGCCCGCATTTGGAAACACCTGACTTTACATTGCGGACAGAGTCTTTCACCAGGAACCAGCCCCAAGAGAGACACTGCTGTAGCGAGGCCCAGAGATATGACCCACGTACCCCGACGGTTTGACCCATGGTCGGAGAAAGGGTCCGAGCACATCTTTGACGCACATAGTGTCGTGAACTTCTTAATATAGACGGAATAATGGTGTGCACATACTGTTTCTAAACTGTCCTTGTCGCTTTTCGCACGCAATACCAGAAGACTAAGTTCACGTTCATCTAGGCTGTCAGTTCTAATGAGGCAGGTCTTTTTCACTTGTGTCGTCTTATGACAGTCTTTGGGTCCCAGTGAGCAGGGCAAAAGGTGTTCATCTGAAAATAGAAAATACATTCACCGATTTGAGGGCTAGATTTTATTTATAATGTGTTGCGTGAATGATGCGAGTGCTCTTTCTGCGTTTAACTTATACTTATTTGTAAATTTCAATTTATGAATGTATGAAACATACCTTGCAAATTTGCAGGATTCTCTGGGGAAATTAAGCGGTCGTGAAGTTCCATGTGCAATTGGAGGATGCTTTACCTGGCACACACCAAGCACAAGCCGCATTGCACTGAAGCGTGCGTCTCTTCGCAATGAAATGCAGATGATCACACCGTCTGCCTTTCAGACGATGCTAGCTTTGTCGTCTGGATCCCAGGCCAGCAAGCCTGGGCCGCGGAGCACCGGAACCAGTGCTCTATCTATATTGACTCTCGCGTCGGAAAAAAGCCGTTGCTGACACGAAAATTCAAAAAATCATTTCTTGCGTTTAAAAAATAATACCTTTTTATAACTTCCCACATGCATAGTAGACACGTAGGGCTATCTAATGATGTAATGCATATATTTTTAGACCGACCACCAAGGCCCCTTTTTTTACCTTGAATATGGAGCTTCTTGCAAAAAAATGAAACTTTAAAATTTTTTCTCATGCGAACGGCTAAAGCTTCGATACTTTAAATATTTTTTACCTGTACTATGTTAACTGAGCTACTGGCATATATTCTATGTTTGACTTCCAGGTTTTTCTACGTTCCGAGAAAAAAACTCAAACTGTGCAATTTTATACGCTTTTGCTAGGGCCAGAACCAATCGAAGTATTCGAATATTTATAACATTTGCAATTTTTGCAGTCGCATCGCATCTTTGGGTTGCCACAAACGCAATTTGAAGGAGTGGATCACACAGTGTGTCTTTGAGAAAAAATGTTGATTGATGCAGTCTAGCTCAGCTTGGCCGGAAAAACAAAGTGTCGTCAAAATTCTACACAATTTTTGCAAGGAAAAATAAACATGGAGGATGTGTTTTGAACTCTAACGAACATGTGGAAATTTTTCCAGCTATATCTGTGATGGTCGAAAAAACGCTGGTTGATTTGGCGTGGAATGACCCATGTGTCTACAAGTGTGGTTTGTAGTTAGGCCCACAAGCTGATACTTGTAGTTCACGATCTTTCAAATGTACGCACTCTGTGCACATTAATCGGGCATAACATAACACCTGCACCGCATCTGCACCTTGCCATTCGTTTCGAGTGTTGCGCTGTGCCTGCACCGCAGAAACAAGCTGCACAATTTCTGAACTTCTTGTGAACCTCCGTTAACTGGTTCACAGTTGTGCAGATGAATTGAACAGACCTTTTAAGTGCTTCCACATGAAGTTCTTATTTGCCCTTACGTTGCTTGGTGGCCTGATGGCTGCTTTGATTCAATTGATTCAAATGTTAGATTGAACATTGAAAAAAATTCAAGGATATGAATGCTCATGAAGGCCAAAATTCAGTGACATACAAATGCATTAATTCTGCACATAAACAAAATATTGTCAAATTTCCTTCTTCCTAGCTGCATTCAGTTAAGCATGCTACTAAGTTGGAATTGCTGGAAAAGTGTAAAAAAAAAGGCAATTCTCTTTTATAGTGTAGACTGATAACTGGCCTTACGGCCAGAATTGACGTGCTTACCTTGAGGAGGATGCTTTAGTTCAGTGCCAACTCTAATCTCTTTATTCAAATACATGTAAAATGCAGAAATGCTTTTGAGACAACTACTCGAATAATTTCAATGAAATTTGTTGCATTTGAGAGAAAAAGTTAAATTTTAGTCATTCTAGGCTGCATAATCTTGATTTAGGACCTTCAATATTTAGGAAAAATTGCTTCGAGTCAGTAAGCTTAAAAGATATAAGCACAAAGTTTACAATGTCATAGCTTTTGTATCAAGTTGGAAACTTCATATGGAAGTCCTTTTAATTTCACAATTTTCAAAATTTCCTGCCACAAAACATTGCCCCCTAAAACAGTGGCTACATTTCAGCGTTTTTTTTTTTAAACAGAACCAACCTCATCGAATTCTGTTGCTGGCTTCAGAGAAAAACTATTTCTCTTTTCCCATGTATTCAGATAGGAGCTCCCGAGATAAAACTGCCTCCAAGTCAGGTAAACCATTGTATTCAAGGACATAAGGAGGAGGAGGAGAAGAAAAAACATTTATTACAGAAAAGAAAGGAAAAGCAGGTGTCTTTCTGCTTGTGTGGGAGGCGCCCTTAGTCCAGGACTCCTGCGGCTCTTGCTGTCTCCCGGGCTCGCCACACCTGGTGTAACAAGAATTGTGTTCTCATCTGAATTACTGGAGTATACTTTTTCCTTTGTCATAGGTGGAAAAGTAATCAGCAACGTTCTCACACCTATACTGTCCTTATTGGTATGTAGTGTGACTAAATTCTGCTTCTGCATTAGTTGTGTTGATAGCATGCTTGTTCCAAATTCTTATTTGTTCCTTTTGCTAATTTTCATTTTGTTCACAGAACTTTCCAAAAGGGGAACGTATCCAATAAAATAAAGCACTAATTTACTTTCATGCTGAAGATTCACAACTCTTACAAATTGATGTGGTTTCTACCTGGTGATCTTCACTGCACTAAAGAGTTATGAGCTAGGTACTAGGGTATCCCAGCAACATCATGAGCAAGCAACACCATCTTCTCTCATCTCTTAGAGAAAAAGAAAATTCCTTATAACTTTACTTCACTCTGCAAAATGCTTAAATCATAAAAATATCACTCGTTTTTTTTATTTTTACATATTATATTACACAAGCGCATATTAAACAATGAACAGTACTCCTCATTGTCTTCTCCCATCCAGTCATCCCTGGCCCAAGACTATGCAACTGCCAGGTCAGCAAGCCAAATTAAAGAAAGTGTACCACACATGAAATAGGACGCTGAAAAACTTAGATAAATTGTGTTGTAGTTTAACGTAACCCCCCTCCTCCTCCTACATGACAAAAACTTGTTTGCATGTCAAGGTAGCATCAGAAAATACTAAATTTCTTTTCTGATTGAAATTAAAGCTGGAAAGTATTCTATCAAGTGCAGAGGGCACAAGAGCATTAGCAAATAGCGTAGCTTTCAAGATTTTTCACACAGTGCCTATAGGTTGCCTTGATGCTGCCTCCAATCTCCCTTGTACTGAAGCATGCATACACATTATACCTCCATTGATACCGAAGTCCCACTCAAAAGTCTCTGGCCATCGCAAATCATCCCGCACGTACCGCTGACAAGGTGTACATCTTTGGAGAATTTATTTCTGATTCAAACATCTGATGGGCCACAAAACTATAAATTTCGATATGTCACCAATAACCAAAACACAAATTAATATTCCTGCTTGCAGGGACACAAACTGATTGCTGTTACTGAACAGCGCTCCGTGGCATTCAAGTGAAGAATGATCTTGATCGTCACTTATATGAATAATCATTCGGTTGTATGGCTGGGATTCCTAGGTCATGTGAATTGCAGTGGAGCTGCTTAGTGTAGTGACTGACTTGGGGCTGCTCAATATGTTTTTTTTTTTTTGATGCCACTCTAATGTCCGCCAAATAAAAGAAAATGTTTCTTTCTACATTGTGTCTTATCATTGCTTTGCAATTTGCAAGCACAGTACAGCAAAAAGGGGCCTTGCCTTACAATGGTTGTATTTGAAATAGGCAATAGCTATTTATTTCGGCATACATGCTGCAGTTTGTGCTCTGCAGGTCTCCAAGCATGAGTGCCTGCTTCCGAGAAGACGACAGCTGTAAGAAACAAATGACTCTGCGTCACACAACTACAAAAACATGAAATTGCCTGCTTTATGATAAATACAAAAAAATGACAACTCGGGCAGACTGGCAGAGCAGTCATCAATAATAAAACAAGACATTGCACAGTTTATTTGCCTGAGAAATGAGGTCTGCACATCAAGCTTAGCAGTTCTCTGCAGCTTGCTCGCCTTATACAATCAGTCCACATTGTTAGTTTGATGGATTTCACAGTTCTCTTTAACAATCTGCCTGTCCCTTACTTCACCAAATCTGTTGTTGCTGTGAACACCACTGAAATTACAGTGGAATCTCATTGATAAGTGTCCAGGCAATCGTAGCTGCCATTCGTTTTAACATCTAATTCAACAAACCAGTTGGGCAAGGGCCTAAAAACCAGCAATTTGGAACCATCAAGTTGCAGTGCACAGGGCTGGGCAAACACTTTGAAATTGGGTTCTAACAGCACAGAAGGTTAGCACTACCCGCCATGGTTGCTCAGTGGCTATGGTGTTAAGCTGCTGAGCACGAGGTAGTGGGATCGAATCCCGGCCACGGCAGCCGCATTTCGATGGGGCCGAAATGCGAAAACACCCGTGTACTTAGATTTAGGTGCACGTTAAAGAACCCCAAGTTTCCAAAGTCCTCCACAACGGCATGCCTCATAATCAGACAGTGGTTTTGGCACGTAATACCCTACAATTTAATTTAATTTTAAGGTTTGCACTACCTTTCCAAATGCAGGCAGATTTAGGTGAACAATCACATTTAAGGTGGAGCTTATGTGCTGCTGATCTATGGTGTAAAAACACACATTTTGCTTTAAGTTGGCCTTGTTAATCAAAGAAATATATGTGCCATAGAATCTTGACTGTGGGTAATATTAGTGATAGCCAGATTAGACAACTGCACCCGTCCTACTGGAGAGCTTCTTTGCATTCTCATGGGAGGAACTTTTGAAGTTCAACCATGTTATAGTTCTGTACAGCGAGGGCAATTTCATCTCAAGGCCAATGAACCAGGAACGCAAAACATTTCTCTATGGAGTGAACAGCGTACCCTACTTTTTTAAACTTACTAAGCTGATTGAGCATATTTTTTCTGTCCATATCGCCAACAGCAATCTGCCAGTATCCAGAACGAAGATCAATAGAAGAGAAATAGCTGGAATTGTGGAGGCAGTGAAGGGCATCGTCTATATTTGGGAGCGGGTAGACGTCCTTCTTAGTAATTTTGTTCAGATGACGGTAGTCCACACAGAAGCGCCACGTGCCGTACTTCTTAACCAAAACCACAGGTGACGCCCAGGGACTCAAAGAAAGCTTAATGATGTTTTTATCTAGCATTTTGTTCACTTCACTTAGAATTACTCGGCGTTCCGATGCAAAAACTTCATATGGTCATCGGTGAATAGGCGTAGCATCGCCAGTAGAAATCCAATGCTGGACCGCGAGCGTCTGGCCTAAAGGGCGATCGTTTGAAGTAAAAGATATCTCGGTAGGACGATAATACTTTGCAAAGGCTGTCAGCCTGCGCAGAGAACAGGTCCACCGCAACCATTTTCTTTATGTTGGTATCGGTGCCCGAGGCTGGTGCGAGGGGCATGCTAAGCTCAGAAGAACCATCGCTTGATAAAGCTGCTACGTGATGGTCGCCGAGACAATCAACGTTGACGAGGCAAATACCTTGCAGTAGGATTTGCTTTCCCAATCCAAAGTTAAAGATAGGCATGCGAGTATGGTTAGCAGTAACAGTCAGAATGCTGTGAGGCACGGTGACGTCATACTGTAGTGGAATGTTGGGCAGGCGAGTGACGAGGTACTCGCCATCAGGAACAGGTGGACAACACAACAGTTCAGTATAGGCTGTTGACTTCGGTGGCAGGCGAATAAAGCAGGAGGGGCGTAAGCGGCACTGGGGTGCGTTAGAAGGTTCTATGAGAATCGGCACCTCAAGGCAAAGGGTACTACTGGCAGAGCAGTCAATAAGAGCAGAATGCGCAGAGAGAAAATCGAGTCCGAGAATTAGGTCATGGGGCAATGAGCAATCACGGTGAAGAGGACAGGAGTGTGGTGGCCGGCAACGCTGACACATGCCGTACATATGCTGATGATAGGCACAGTACCGCCATCCGCAACGCGACCAATGCGTGCTGACGCTGGGGTGAAGTGCTTTTTCAGTCGTCTTCGGAAGGCAGCACTTATAATATAATAGAAAGATGTGCTCCTGCATCGATGAGTGCAGTGACAGATGTAATGGTTGGAGTCGGGCATGAAATAGATGGTAGCTGGCCCATGCGGTCATCGAACTTATCCACGCTGAGGACGTTGTTGAAGGGAGAGACTTGTTCTCATCAAGAACGAGGAATCTGGGATTTATTTACAGTATCTGCATGAGAATGTTACACTTCATCAGTCTAACATGACTGAAAAAGGAATGCACCCTGAAGAGCCGCCAACAGCTCCTTAAATACACTGTCCTCCGGAAATCCCTAGGTGACGGAACACAGCAGTTCACCGCCGACCAATTCGGAGCGTCCAAAGTCATCATAACCAACCCGCCTTTGAGGGGGAGGGTTTACGCACTCACTTCTGCACAGGTTGCACTGACCACACCGAGGTGAAAGGGTTTTCGCAGACACTGTGCTTGACCCGAGCAGGCGCCTCTTTATCCCAGAGTTGACCCTGCAGTCAGTGGCCGCCGCATCTGTCTGTTGACTGACGCGCGAGACGGGTTCTAAGCTGCATGAGACGGCACCACAAAATATCTTCCAGGAGCTCCCCTGCTCCAAGCAGACCTTCAAGGTGTACACGCTAACAATACTTGCTCCGCCCACTGTGTCTAGCCATCTCGGCGCCCTTCCGTTGGGGACGAGGCGCATTGTCCTCCTTACAAAACCAGTCGCCGCCACAGCCATGGTAGCGCCGATGGGCTGGGGACTGATGTCTGGTCGTCCTTTCAAAGCTAGTCGTCACAGCAGACCTGGTGGCGCCTTTCCGTCAGTCCCTTCCTCAAAGATCGCCAGCCCCCGCTGGTCGAACGTAACACAGAATACCTGTCAATGCCAAGAAAGTTTTGGTTCGTAGGTAACATGAGCAGAGAATTTGAGGGCAGGGTCGACAACACAGCTTCAGCTCCAGAAGCTGTAGTGCCTAGTTTTTTGGCTGCATCCAGGAGGCGATAGGCGGCGAGGAGAAGTGACGGGCCTGGGGCGAACGAGACTGATGGCGTTGAGGTGAGGGCGAGTGGCTGTAGCGAAGGTTCGGAGGTGGAGCATCAGTGGCAGTGGGTTCTAGACGGGTGGCATAGGGAACAGTAGGTCCAAAGGTGCAGGAATAAGCGCAGGTGTATGTCCGAGGAGGTGTATGTCCATTGGTTGCGGCAGTGACGAGCGATGTGGTCGATGCGACAGCAGTGGAAGCAGATCAGCTTGTCATCAGGGGTACGCCATTTGGATGGGTTGCGATATGTGGCAGAAAAGGAGTGCCGGGGACGAGGAGGGCCGCTAGAGAACGGGGGAACGCTGGGTTGAGTCGTTAAACACACAGAGTTCAGACCCATGTTCTCAAATTCCTGTCTGACGACGGCCTGAATCCTGGCAATTGTGGTTGCTGGCGGGTCGAGAGGTGTCGCGGAGAAGGCTGGCCAACAGGTGGCCTCGAGCTGGCGGCGAACAATACGGGTTAGGTCATCACAGGTGGTCGTCTGATGTGGTCGACCCTCACATGTCGACTTAGCAGCAGTGTTGGGTAGCTGCGTGATGTGGTGTGTGATACGGCGGCTCTTAGCTTATTCAAGGCGACGGCATTCATTTATCATGGCGCCGATAGGAAAGACGTTGCCGAAAACAAAAAATTGAAAGCATCGTCGGCGATGCCTTTTAGCCACCTTTTCTGCTTCAGGCATAGTATCGTGGGCTTTGTGGCAAGAGCCAAGACGTCTAGGATGTATCAAACGTATGGCTCTGTAGATGTCTGGACACAAGGCGCAAGAGCCTTTCTCGCGACAACCTTGCGCCTGAAGGGGTCACTGAACAGTTCTCGTAGCTTTACTTTGAAACTGTCCCAGCTAATTATCTCGTCATGTGTTTGGAGTCACACGCGTGGGGTGCCACCGAGATAAACGATTACATTAGCAAGCATAATTGTTGGATTCCACCTGTTATTAGCACTGGCGCATTCATAGAGCTTGAGCCATTCATCAACGTCCTGTCCCTCCAGGCCACAGAAGAGACCAGGGTCACGATGTTGGGCAACCATGACAATAAGAGCAGTTGGACAAGCTGAAGCCGTTGCAGATGCGGTCTCGTCACCGGGAGGTATGGTGACAAGCTCGATATGCCGACCACTTCGGAGTGCCGTGACGAGGACGGGGATCGCTAACCTCCACCAGAATGTTGCACAGACACAGACGAAATACAGAGATGAAAGAGGCTATTTACATGCTATTTACACTGGAGCCAGACAGGCAGGCCAACACTCGCTCATGCCATGAGCCCAGACACACTTGATCTCTTCCTCGCAGCGGCTCGTCTCTTGAGCATCTCTCGATGAGATCGTAATAATATGAATGTCTGTACTACATAGTGTGGTGTGTAGTGCATGACATGGTACGGTAGATGGAGAGAGACAAGAAGCAGACGAGAACGAATGTGCACGCAGAAGCGAATTCTGTACTGGATGGAAGACAACGTTGAAGAGCGTCCGGCACGTGAGCATGCAGCACTAGAAGAAAAAAAAGGAAAAGGCATCCAATCAGAAGAAAACACGGAGCTTCCACGGGCCAATCAGGAAAGGACAAATCGACCAGAGCGGCAGAAAAGCGAGGTGCGCTGGCAGAAGAAGGGAGAGTTCCGGGAAGCGACGCCAAGAGAACGTCGGCCACCGGACCGGGAGTTCGACCGGCCGGCAGGTTCCGGACCCGAGCCACCAGGACTTCACCCAACCGGGACCTCCTGCCAACCCGTTCCTGGGCTTCGCCACTCTACCCGATCATGAACTGCTGCTCGAAACCAGCGAGTTTCTGCGCCCATGGGCAGAACGAGAGCAGTCGGGCTATGGGCCTGAGTTCTACGCCCAGCTGCCTGGCCAGAACGCCACCACCATCTGCCGCCGCCTGCCTTTCCTCTTCAAACTGGAGCCACTACACTCTGGTCGCCTATTCATCTATCGATCCCATCGACATTGCGGTGACACATTACATTTTTTTCTGTTTTCCAAATCCCCTTCACTAATGAGAAACTTCGCAGCATCCCCCCTTCAAGTATTTATTGAAGAAAACTTTCAATCAAGAATTCATTCATGCTGATGTAATTATGCAATGAATTACAGAACTTCATTCAACTTGCTTGAACAATGAATAAAGAAATTAAATGGAAACCATTAGTCGGTTGGACTACACCTTAACGTGCAACATAATTGGTGAATGTATATCCATAATTTATTTCCTTCCATGTCCAGTTAATGTACAGTCCCAGTTAATTTCATTGCTCTCAGAAATTGTCTAATTTTTTTTTGTGCTTTCATTACTATGACCACAGCTAAAGTAATGCAAGGCGGCAAATTATTCACTGCTGCCAAAAACCTAAATTTTTTTTTTTGCCACTTGTCGGCAGCAACGCAAGTGGAAAACTGCTTAGCAAGATATGTATCTAGCAAATACATATGCAGTTGGCATTTTCATAACAACAGAGAGGTGGATCATGCTACACTGAGGCTCAACGGCTAACTGGACAAACCTAGCTGAGCTAGACAAGGGTGGACCAGTGCATGGCACTGGCTCGGGTCAGGCCAGGGAAAAGTGTCCATGCAGTGCTCCACTTTTATGCACTGTTTTCAAGTACTGAAATTTTATCCTTAAAAATTTCTTGGTCATGCTAGCATACTATGCTCTTCTATGTCCATCACAGTTGCCTCTCATTTTCACAACTACCTAAGCTTTATAGCTCAAAATAGCTGTAAAAATAAGGTATACTGAAGCATACACTAATGTTTTGTTTACGTGTTCCTGTCGTATGTTGAAAGGCAACGTTTTGGTTGCAAGGCGACTTTCAGTTGTTTTTTTCCTCGGTACCATGACAATGACGTATTGTCAAAAATGCATTCAACAAGAGAGATAGCAGTTGATGCCACAACGTCACGCTTACCTTTTAAGTAGCCGGAACACATTTTTACACAAAATTAATTCGCCCAAGGCGCACGATCACCAGGTCACTACAGATGTTGGTAATTAAAGCACTATTTATTTCACACAACTGTGGCACCTTCCTTGCAACTGTTGCATCTTCCTTTCCTTAAATTCTTTTCTTTTTCACACGGAAGGGGTGGTTTGCATAAAATTAAAATATCCGGATACACAAAAATACGGAGCAGTAAAGAAAGGTAAAAAAGCGGCAGATGAGCAATATTCTCGCTCCAACGTAGTGACAAATGAGCTGCTGCAAATGCTTCTTAACAGTCATGCTTTAACGGTGCGAGTGGTGCCTGCATTATGTTTAGAAAAAATTTACGATGCACTAGCGATGTTTTGCTTCGTTTAACATGCGAAAGGTAAACAGCGCGACTCCGCTGTTATACTCTGCGTTGTCGCAAACTAGTGAAAGGCGTCAAAACGCATATACAGCGCGTAAATGGATAAAGTAAGGCTATCAAAAGCTCACTTTAAATGCAAATCGGAGCGTCGAACCTATGCGTCTTGTTGGAAAGACGAAGCGAGTGCTCTTCAAAACGCAATAAACAATGGCCACATATCGATTTATCAATAAAGACCGTTATAAAACGCTTCTGTGTACTGGCGGTGCAAAAAATAGAAACTGTTTGAAGAATTTAAACCATTAAAACTGGGACTGAATCCTTCAATGACACGGACGTCCTGCAACAAACCAATGGAATAACTTCCGAGCACGGAAAACAAGATTAACGCTTACAAAAAAAAGATGGCTTTCCTAGTTTCTGTTTCGGTTTCTGATGCATGAAGCGCCACCTGCTTCCTGCAAAAAGTGCCATGGCAGCTTCCTGTTTACTTTTCGAAGTTAGCGTAACTAACGCAGCTGAGTCTCGAAGCTTTCGTGTGCAGTTAAGCATAACGCAATGTCATTAAATAGATGCTGTGTGTATTTGTGGAGCCTCTAGAAAGTCCTGCACCGATACGTGTGTGTCTTTGTATACGCGCCATCTCTGGAGGTAAGCAAACCCTCTCAGCCAGCTTGCGCCGACCTTCGTTGCAAGGGCAATATTTGTAATTTAACTACATGCTTTATCGGTATACAGCTGCATCTGACTGCCACTTTCTTATTGGCCTGATGAAAAGTGGTATTGAAACCACTACATGGGTAATACCGTAACCGTAATCTCTACCGTAATCTCTACCGTAATCTTCACCTGCGTTTTCGTTTCCTTCAGTTCTAGTTCGATTTCAAAACAAGATCCCATTTGTTGGTACTCATCGTTCATTATATGCTTAGCATGTTGGCCTCGCCCGATTTGTCCAGAATAATATATATATCATCGCCTTATAACAGACACGTCGGTATCGGAGAAGCTCGCAGGTGGGTGCGCCGTTTTCACTGCCTAAAGTGCGTATGAACGACGTAGATAATGACATCTAGTGATTCATAAATAACTTGGAGTAAAGAAATGCTGTGTTGCTGCGAAATTTTAGTAAAAACAAAGCAAAGATACGCCTGAAATGTTTTTCAGTGAAATATTTGTGCACATACTTGGGGACGTCTTCTGAAACGTTCCACTTCGGCGATAGTTTGCCTAGGCAACAATTTCGCCTTCAGGCGCGCGCCGAGATGATAAGATTGCATAACAAAATACAAATTGCATAGCAAAATACAGCGGCGACTACCAGCTGATGCTTTTTGCGGGAATTACAATATATGTAGCAATCAAAATGCAAGAAAAAGTAGCAACAGAAAAAAACAAATTAAACACCTGTGAGTTTACTCAACCATGCACTTGTGCATATATATGCGCTCACAGGTAGTTCTAGCTTTCTTTTATTATGTCCGTGTTTTGCTGCACTACCCAGATACCATTCCATGATGACCGACCAACAAGCCCATATTGCCACCCTTGTCGATTTCATTTCTAGTACAACAGGCTTTTTTTCAATATGTTCCTCGGGATTCCGGGCATACTGTTGCCCTCATTGCCATGGCTGCCAGCAGCATGTGTGTCCTAAGGTTCTGTATTCATAACAAGCAGCTTCCACAGGATATAAAATCGGTGTTTACTGGTTGCGCACTATTCGGATGTCGGTCACGGAAAAAGAATTTTGAAGATTGTACGTGCTAAACAACTTCAGCAGGCGTGTCTCCACAGAGATTACCTCAGCGTGCAGATGTTTGATCAGTATGAGCCGTGCGTCGCAAGGAATCTTCTGTGGAGGCACCTGCACTTAGCTGATCAGGTCACCAAGTTCCTTTGACAACCTCAAATAAGACTACTATAAGCTCATGTGAACAAGGATTGACAGAAAGCAACAAGTGATGTCTACGTTTCTGAAGGTTTCATCCTACCCAACAGTGTGTGCAAAGTTCTTGGCCTCGGTCCAAAATTTGCCCAAGCTACCAGCTGGACTAAACCGGAACTTCCCTGTCCGTCATAAGTAAAGTGTCCAGAAGAGCCCCGCAAGAAGATGGTGTGAGGATGAACTCGGAAGGTTTAGATGCCCTGTTGTGATGCAAGCCCCAACCTTCCAAGTTACCTGTAAAATGTGGTCTTACCTGAAGAGCAATTCATTGTGTGTCATACCAGCTGACAAAGAGGGTGGTTTTGCAGTTTTTTCCTTTAAATGTTTCTTGGAGAAAGCCAGTCAAGCAATTTCTGCAGTGTTCAATGAGCGTAAGGATGTATCACTTATGAAAGTAGCAGCGAAACCAAGTGAAATTTACAGAAAGTTGAATCTCGATAAACTAAGGAAAAGTTCAAAGATGTAATTTTTAGTAAGTGCACAAAGAGGATGTTCCTTTTCGGGTCATAATTTCCGAAAGGGGTACCTGGCAGAAACAAGCTGCCCCGTACCTGGTTTCAAAGCTGAACGTTAAAGAGATTGATGACCAGTTTCTTGTAAAAGGTTCTGACGAATCCTTGATTTTGTTAGGTTTCACGGCAAAAAGGGCTTCAAGGCCTTCTCAGCTAAGGTCAAAGAATTATATTATTCTATCCTGCTCAATGACCTTATTCAATGTGTCGAGGATTGTATTGACAAATATGGCGCCGTAAGGTTTTCACAGGAAGCAGGTTGTTTCAGTAGAAGGGTATTTAGAATTATGGTGTTTTTACATGTCGCCAACCTTTGCGCAGTGGAACAATAGGCTGCATCTGCAGAAGAAAGGCATTTGCATAGGGTTGTGTCTGGCTCCCGTCTTTAGCAACCTATATTTAGCACAATTAGATAGGCACATATATGACCACCTCACGGGACTAACAGTTTTTCAGCGAGCTTTTAGATTGGTCAACAATTTTTTCGTGTTTCTGGATTTCCCTAGTAATAGTTTTCTAGAAAAATGTCCCGATGTCTAAGATTTTTTGCGAGTGTTTGAGACCTCTTGAAGTGACTTTTGAAGTGCAATACGTTTCAGTTTCTTGACTTTCAGTTCATCTCTACTGATAGTAGGACTTGCTGGGCTTACAGTCCATGAGCTAAGAAACCCAATTTCATTCAGCCCATTTGAATTTGGTGAAGAGGGGCATAACTAATAGGGATGTCTTTCTGCCCACTGCTGCGCATGTGGATGTAGGCCGAAATTCAAAAAATGTTTTATTGTTGCAAAACACGGGGACCATGTTACACGTGAGATAATCAAAGCGGGAGAAATTCTACGTTTAAAGGATAGTTGCATAAGCACCCCTCTATCGCTCTCACTGACAAGGAGATCAGTTACCTCGGGCTATCACCACGTTGAATTTTGTGTGGCTTTGTCGTGGCGTTCTAAGCATGGCTGGTGGGCTATTGTGTGACTGTATAAATAGCGATGCTTTCTGAAAAGAAAAGAAACAGTTGGAAGTTCAGCGCTCCGTTCTCTCTTCTATTCCTTCTGGTGGCTTTGTGCTGTTAACCTGACTTTGAAGCATAATTTATCAACAAGCCCAATCTTACACCCTTCATAACATGTGTTTCAAGAACGTCCTAATGAAAACCACTTTCCAGCAATCGGCTGCAAGTCTTAAGGAGGCTGGTTACCCTAACCACGTGTTGGTGTCGGTGGCAGAAAGGCTGCTCAAACAGGAACTTTCGAGACGATGCCTCCATGCAAATGCAAGAGCTAGCAGCCGTGACCAGGTGAAAACCGCTGTGATTCCGTATATACACCAAATATCACATAGCCTGAAAAAGATAGGACGCCAAGGTAATGTGCGGGTGTTTTTTCAGCTCCAAGTAAGCTAAGCACCTTGTGTAAAACCACTAACCCAATAAGGACAAATAAGCCGGTTTGTGGTAGCATTGCAAAGATGAGTTCGTCGGATGCGCTGTAGGAGTGTTCTATCATATTCCACTGTCATGCGGTAGATGCTACATAGGCCAAACCGGAAGATGCATTAATGAACACTTAAGAGAGCACAGAAATATAGTGTATCAGGTGACGATTTTCTTGCTTTGCATTGCAATACATGTCCATGTCGCCCTCTTCTAAATGACACCGCTATTATATACAGGGATAAGTGCAAGTGTGTAAGATTAATAGTAGAAACTGGGCAAATCCTATTGGCCGCTGACCAATGTATCAGCAAACTATCACTATCATTGTCCGTGAGAAGTTAGATTATTTGCGCATGCCATGAAAGTTGACTGCATTTGCAATGGGTCATTTAGGTTTCTTGGTGTTTTCTTGTTGTACCGGTTTTAGACAGTGTGGCTCTACTCAGCCATATATACAGTCGACTTCCATTAATTTGATCATCTTTCTGGGATTTTACTTGCCAAAACCAGTTCTGATTATGAGGCATGCCCGTTAATTTGATCCTGACGGGACCATTGAGACTGGTCGAATTAAACAAAAGGCATAAAAAAACATTGAAACATGCCATTGCTTCACTTTGCAGTATTTGCCTTTAAAATTAACTTTGGCCGCGTTTCAGTTTAGCGCTACACCTGCAACCATCAACAGCTACCAACTCGCCCAGTTTACTATTTTTCTTAATGTTAGCTTCACTGCAATACAGCCATGTTATGCATAGAACCATACCAAGCAGGGAAAGGTACCATTGTTGCAAGACAGCACGTGTTCCCTAATTTACATACATGCACATGTGCAGTCTCCAGCCACAGTATGAGCACCAAGATGCCTAATAGGTGTATGGGCAGGCCTTCAGAGTTTGATATATTCACGCTCTTTTGTTCGCTTTTAACATCTCCTCGGCTTAACGCAGTTTTTTCAACTTACTGCCTTCCTTTTTGCTAGCTTTCCCAAAACACATGATTGTTTTCCACTTCTCTGTGCACGGCACATTTAGTTAAAGAAGACGTACTAGGCCTCATTAACGGTCTCATATAGGAGACATGTATGGAAGGTGAAAAAAGGACTCAAATCACCACTGAAACGTAAGAAACAGCTCTGAATGGCTGCCACTATGCTTATTAGGTGGCTAGGTTCTCCTACTGTGACAGGAAACTGCACGCCTGTATAATCAAGGAACATGTGCGATGTCCTGTGACAGTGGCCCTTTTCCATTCTCGGTATGCTTCACCACAGTAAGTTGCATATGTTTCAGCGCATAACACGGCTGTATTTGGGCGAATCTGACCAGTGAGGTTCGAATTATCCGACGAAGGCCAATTTTGAGATTGAAATAACAGAAATGTATTTCATTAAATAAAAAACAATCATCAGCAAACAACTTTATTTAAAAGGGGTGACTGTCTACTTCTATATCATTAATACATATTAAAAATGACAAGAGGCCAAGCATGCTGCTTTGAGGAACACTGGAAGTAACTGGCACTTCATGGGAAGGGCAATCGCTTATGCTGACAAATTGTTTGTGCTTAGTTAAGTATGCAGAGATTCAGCCAATTAAGTATGGCAGAAGATTTGCGATTTAGAGCTTCTCAATTAGAGTGTCAAACAAGCTCAAATGCTTTTCTGTCTGCAATACAGGAATATAACATCAATCTGGCCAGGTTTATCAAGAATGCTAGCAAATGCTTGCATGTATAAACCCGTGATCCAACTTCCAATAAATCGTTGAAAGTACCACTTGTGTGTGTCTCTTCTCTCGTCTGTCTTGTCTATGGTTTCTGTGCTAAGCACTAAAAAAATGTTGTACCAACAATGTTAAAAGTCCACCCTTGCAATGTAAAGTTCTTTTTTTCAAGAATACTCCACACTTCTCTGAAATGCGAACATATTTGTTATTCAATATTCAATAGGTCAGTTTCGTCAAATATCCATATTTAAATCTATCCAGAAATATCAGAATATGAAAACACCTACTACATATAGGCCTTGAATGGAGCAGTATGGCCTTAAATTCGTGTAACCAATGCTACTTACAGGGAACAAGAGGTGAGTCTGGGGTTTTATGTGCAAAAACCACGACATGATTATGAGACGCACCATAGTGGGGGACTCCAGATCAATTTTGACCACCTGGAATTCTTCAATGTGCACTCAATGCATAGTAAACAGGTGTTCTTGCATTTCTTCCCCGTGGAAATGCAGCTGCTGCAGTCGGAATTTGATTCTGCGCCCTTGGGATTAGCAGCACACAATGCCAAAGGCATTATGGGGGTTTTGAAACTCAAGAGGTGGAAAAGAAACCGCGGCAAGCTTTAGAAGAGATGTTTTTTAGATTGTTTGACACATGTAATGCCAGTCACAACCAGGCCTCTGGTCAACTGATAAGTTTGTAAATGAGAGTGACTGAAAGGTGATAGTGTCTGCCGCACCAAGATGACATCAGGAACATGTTCACATTGTCCAAATGATAATTTTTACAGCCTCAATTGAGAAAAATCCGTTGGCTGCCTAAAGGCGAGGCATCCTTACTGCGCGACTAGAAATTACTAAGCAAAGCAAAAAAGTACCTGCTGTATATGTCCGCTCAGGAACTGCAGTTCCCTTTGAGAATGGTCACCACATGCACCTGACTTTCTCCCTAAAGATTCCAGTATGTGTAATTATTGACAGAAAGGAAGATTTGATAACTTTTAATTGCGTGTTCTCCAATTGAATACAAGTCAAATGGTCAACAGCTATTTGATTTACATTTGACATTTTGAACATTCGCACAGCACAAATATGTACTCCAGCCATACTCGAGAAGAATACCATCAGTGAAACACCTGACGAGTAGGGAAAAAAAGCTTCGTTTTCAGGGCTCTGAAATTATTTTGCGTTTTGTGCAAGTGCACCGTCAGTAGCGTACCTACTGGTGATCAAGGGTTCAGCATTTAATATATCTGCTCTTACCAACACTAACAATACGAGATATTCCTCTAACAATTCTTTCCTTCCTCAAATAAACACTAAATTAAACCACCCCATATTAAAGCCTGCCGCACAACATTAACATTCAAGAGAGATAAGAAGAAATATTTACTATCGACAGTACTGGCTACAGACTCATTACTATGAACATATATTATATACAAATTTATTTTACCACTTTCAGTGCTTCTGTATTTGCCTAATGTATTGCTTTTATTCTCTATATCCCATTGTCTTTATTCTTTCCTTCCTTATATTTAGAAATTTTAAGCTTTTTGTCACACAGTATATATTTCACTTGTACTTTGCATATTGTAAGCACATTTTTGTTTCTAATTATATCGTACATTAACCTTGTGTTCTTTGATATGTGTCATCCCTATGTTTCCATAACGTGCCAATTACTACATTTTTATTTATTCATACACAGCATCTATTTCATTTGCTTGTATTTGTAAGCACCTTCCTTGTATTTGATTACTCGCTTCATTAACTTCATGTATTCTGATGTGATCACTGCTATGTTGCCATAATGTATTAATTACTATATTGTTAAACTACTAATAGGTCCCACTGACAGTTTTTGTAACTCCGGGACCTCCTTCGGTACTAATGATGAATGATGAAATAAAATTTAGGTATTCTGCATCAATTGTGTAATTATTAGGTATTAAACATCACCATTGCTAGATGTCATAGCGGCACCACTCCCCAGGTTTTGAGCCACCTCTAGTAGAACGAACAAGTGATCTTTTTTCATGAAGTGGATTGGCTTCCCACATGACATCATTAAGAATACACAAAGCAAGCCTCCTCATTTAGCTTATTTTTAGTAGGATATGAAGGCATAGTAACTGATGTACCTGTAAAAGTAAACACACTAATGTAAGACATGTAGATGTTTCTTGAGTCCAATGGTAGACTTGCCTGAGATAGCAGATTGTCTGCCACTGTTATCTACACACATACTATCGACTAAAAAAGTTTACGGACCACGGGATCTCAGAAAACGCTAAATATCCGAGCAGCCTTTAAAAGTAGCCAGTAAAACCGTACATCACAATGTTCGCATATACTAGTAGAGGCTGGAAATGGGAATACCAGGCTTCGTTTTGAGGCTGCGGAGATATTCAGCTTTTTGTGAGATCCCTTTATTCGTTAACTTTTTGGGTCGACAGTACATTTGTATGTGTGTGGTAGGGAAGGTATGAATTAGAGAGTTTCTCCAAAAAAGCAGGGCTTTGCTATAGATGTGACAGGCTGTAGATGTGCAGGCAAAGAGTGAAAAAGAATGCAATGTTTAATAATAGCACAGTGACGACAGCAAGCAAAGCAAAGTAGCAGAGGGGTACATGTGGTGGCAGAAACTTGCACTGTACCTATTGCACTTATATTCTTGTACTGCAGGTGAGTGCAGAGAGTAAGTTACCGCGACTGCACACTGTACAAAACATAAGCGCTCTATGTAAACTTCGTTTTGAGGCCATCATCACCACAATAACAAAAAAAAAAAGCTGCATCTCTAAGTCATACGGGAACACACTAGGTTCAAGTAAACTGCAAGTAGCCAACACTACTGTCACTGTACAATGTCGTGTCCAATGAGGCAGGACATAGCCAAGGCCACATAGAATAAAAGTGACATTGGAGAGGAAAGGCTTTAGAGGAGGGTAATTTTTAACCACTTGCAGCTCTTTATATAGCATGGTGACATGAAGCTTTTTTTTGAGTAACCATTCGAGGAGAGATACTGTGTACGTGTAGGTAACACACCAATAAAATAGTTTCAGGGACCCTTTGGGTGATGAGGTTAACATTTAGTCTTTTTTTCTTTATGCACCCACAAGGTTCTGTTACATATGTACAGTTTTTCCGTGAACATTTTTTTTTCCTTATCAATTTGTGTTGTACCTGTTTTTTCACCAACAAGCTTCCAGTTGTGAATAGGTGCTTGTGTGTGTTCCTTACTTTCCTTGTATGATTTTGTTCTGTTTTCTTTAACTTCAGTCTTTCCTCAGCGGCAATGCTGATGTCATTGTTATTGATTTCTAGTGCTTTAAGCTAATATGGCCAGTCCTACACAATAGACAAAGAGTGAAAGAAATGCGCAACATATGCATGCTGGGATGTGAAGTGATTGCTTACGATGGGGCAGGGTGGACATCTTAGGGAATGATGGCTGGAACAATGTAATAATTGTTTTCTTTTTCACACTTTCTCATTGGTCTCAGCAGCATTCTGCTTACGTTATCATCAGCAGGTCTACCAGTAAATGATAAACAAATTCTGACATTATACCAGCTAATAACTGCCTTGCTCAGGATGGACAACTGAGCTATTTCATGATAGGAGTGTTTGAAAACTTGCATCAATACTGACTGAACGAAATGCTATTTTGCTTCAGCTACCTAGAAAGAACTAGCATTAGTGGGGTTGATCTCTTGATATGTCTTATGGTAAATGAATGGAGGCGCATTTGCCCATTTAGAATGAGAATAGTGGAAATTAATGGGACATTGAAAGACACTTCAACATTCCGACGGTTGTTACAATTATGAAGGGCATGACAGTTCCCGTAGCATTACTGTTCTGCTTACCATTTAAAGGTTACCAGCTTACTGCTGTGGTTTGGACATTAAACTCTACATTCGACCTCACATTTGGCATTCTTGTTGCACCTGCCTTGAACCCCACCCTTTCCATGCATATGAGGTGTGTTGAAAAAGAAACCGAACTTTTGCTATAACAGCTTTGCTGCTTATGGTACAACATCTTAAGTGCTGTCCCCTTCAAAATAGTCCCCTCTACTGGCAATGCACTCTTCCCATCTTTTCTTCCATTTTTGGAAAGCCCCCTGGAATGCAATTTCTGGAATGGCATGCAGGTCTCTTCTCGCATTGTCCTGAATCTCCTCTAAGATTTGGAAAGGGTCTAGGTCCGGAGAATATGGTGGGTGGGGCACAAAAGAAGTGTGGTGTTTCGCTAAGTAGCTGCGGACAAGGAGCGACATGTGAGCCAGGGCATTGTCATGATGCAACATTCAAGCCTGATTTTCCCACAATTCAGGCCTCTTACTGCACACAGAATCTCTCAAATATGCTAGGGTTCCCTGGCAAACTTTGTTTACCATCTAACCATGTGGCACAAATTCCTGATGGGCAATGCCTTTGCAGTAAAAAAACACAACCAACATCACCTTCATTTTTGACCGACTCATGCATGCTTTTTTTGGACGAGGAGAACCTTTGGCCACCCACTGCGACGACTGCACTTTCGTTTCAACATTGTAGGCATAAACCCATGTCTCATCGGCTGTTATGATGTTCTTAAGAAAGTTTTCATCGTCAGTGGCAGTGGCAAGCATTTCCTCGCTGATTTCAACACGGGTCTGCTTCTGTGCACCAGACAACAAATGTGGCACAAATTTTGCACTGACACGACGCATCCCTAGTTTGTCACTCAAAATTTCATGACATGATCCTACGCTGATACCCACTTCATCAGCGACTTCTCGAACAGTCAAACAACGATTTCCACAAATCACAGTTCGAACTCTCTCAATGTGGTCATCATCTGTGGATGTGGAAGGTTGTCCAGGCTTGGGATCGTCACCGACCAACATTCTTCCCTCTTCAAAACGCTTGAACCAACCATAGCACTGCGTGCGACTCGCATAGTCCTCCCCGTATGCTTGGCTAAGCAATTGAAAAGTCTCTGTGAAAGTTTTCCCAAGTTTGTAGCAGAACTTCACACACACACACTGTTCTTCCAATTTCTTCATTGTCACTTTGGCACCAATCCGAAGAGCAGCTTGTTCATGTGCTCACTTCAGCGGCTGTAGCTCGCCAACTACGGTCAGAGCGAAACACGGCAATGGCAGTTTGTTGTCTAAACTTGCCACTACATGCGCTCAGTAGCCGCAGCGCGCTCCCTCTGCTGATTGGCACACTATTTCAAAAGTTCGGTTTCTTTTTGAACCCACCTCGTATATATTACTGCACACACAAACACACACACACAAAAAAAAACATTGAGTCATAAGTGAGCACTGTGTCTGTCCCCTTTCCTTTTCCAATCAGTTGACACTGTTTTCGTTCTAAATACCTTCTAGGAACTAGGCCCTCAAGAAACTGTCTTGCAAATGCCCTATATTATCTGTGTTGTACAATTCAGTTTGTCAGTCCACCTAAATTTAGCATTGTTTATAAATTCTGCTTAAGTGCTTCAAGATTTTATGATTCTGTACACTTCTACAGGTCAACATCACCACATATTTCATGTAGGTAAAAGTTACTATGCAGAAAATGCTCGTTTTATTTGAAGACCAAGCAGCTTAAGTGATAATGCATGTCCTGACTAGGTAAAGTTAATGAAAAGTGACCAAACATATTTTTCAAAGAAAGGCTATGTATATGTACTACAGGCAATACAAACCTCTATTTGCATGCCGCTGCTATAGGTCCCATGACCAGTGTGACTTGCTTTCTGTAAGCAGTACAGGCTGTACAGAGCTGTCAAGTCAGCTAGTCTTTAGCCTATCCAGCTTGCTTTCCTGGTGCTTTCATGCATACAAACCAGAAGGCCGCCTTCTACAGTATTATGCTGAAGATTATAAACGGTTGCCTGACACTGTGCCTTGCAATGTTCACAGGCATTCGGCTTACCAGGAGACATCATTTGTGTTGGCAACAGTAGGTGAGAGGTAAATAAAAAATAAAGTACACATTAATTTAAAAGCCTTCATCTTCACTACATTGTGCAACATGAGGATGCCTTTCCAAAGGAATGTAGCCAATGCCATCTGCAAGCACATTGCTCACCAGCTGGAGTGGCTTCATTTCGACACTGGTGACACGCAAAGACATCGTTGTGCTTGAAGTGAGGTGCATGTAAAGCACCACAATCCAATAAAACTGCTCATATTTTATACATGTACTGCGTTTTTGCTCCCACTTTGATGTTGACATGATGAGCCTGAATGCCATCAGCCATCCCATACAAAAACTGTCCCAACTTTCATTCAAATGACTCAACCTAACTGTGATAGGCAGGCAATTTTCTTGTTTGGATATGCTGTTCAGTTTGTGCATGTTATAGTGCAGGCATACCACCAATTGAGTTAAGCATTGTGAAAATCAAGTACACTACATTGCCTACTTAAGCACATGAACATTTCAGCAACAAAATCTTTTTCTGCTCATGCAGTGACCTACAGCTACAAAGGAAGACACAAAGACAGTGCACACGTGTAGGTAATATCAAGCTTTGATGCAGACATAGTAAGCTGTGCTGAGGAATGAAGTGTAATCTGTGTTTCCACTTCTGCATGAATTTTGCGGAAGTGCTAGAGAGTCAAGGTTTTGTACAGCTACTAATTTATGTATGTGGTCTAATAAACCATTGCAAAGTGAATGTGTGGCATCAGCAACAGATAGCCAGGCACTATCACAAAAAGAAGCAAAATAATGCTAGGTTGTCGAAAGTTGCAGGTTCTGGAGGAGAGAGACAAAAGGACAAGACTGCATCGATCAATTGGACATGACTGAAGGCATGCACGGTATGTCGAGCAAGAAGCAGACAGAAGGAGTATTAAAGAAACGCATGAAGGAGAAGCCTGACAGTGTGTGAAGGCAAGAGCATCACATGAAAAGAAAAATTTGAAGAAAGTAGCAAATGAATGGGGAGCTCAGATGCCAAGGAGCAAGAATTTTCTGCTAGAAATGTTATTGCTGTTGTGCCTTAGCCCTGGTGCTGCAAATGGAAGGTGGAAGAAACAAGTACAGTACAAGTTGAAAAAGTGCTGTGGCAAGAGTGAGTGGCATTAGATCGGTGCCTCATCAAAATGATTGAATTTGCAGTGCTCATCTGCACTCTCAACAAAGTGTGCTAACCTGTGCTGCTGGAAGTGTGCGAGCTATCTCGAGATGAAATGTGCAATCAGCCAGCTCTTCCAGATTCAGAAAAGACTTAAGACCAGAGGAAAATTTCTAAAACTACAAGACAGCAACCTGATTTGTTAAATCATATTTTGGATGTTTCCAGTAGAAGCACTTGCACCAACGAAAACTAAGTTGCATTAAAGGTTGGACTTCAGAAAGTGCATCAACACTACACCAACGATAAATGCAATTCCACTACATGGATAACTTGCCTTGTATGAAAACATTGTTTTCACCTTTTGCTCTCCTGTTCGCCACACAAGCATTGCGGATTAAACAAAGTCTCACTGTTTCGTGCAATGCGTTTGTCATTGGCTGACCACAGAGACGCCGAACAAGTGTACTGGCAGGCATTCAGAGCTATTTCGCATGCAGTTGTAGTGATCTGAGCCCTTGTTTCGCCCACATAGAGCGCCCCGTATATGAGCTAGACATTGTAACAGCCGGGATTATTAACTAGCCAACATCAGTGTTACTGCACAGCTTTCACAAAGGTCTACTGCTATGAAATTGCATGACGACCACTTTTCTTTTGCATACATTTCTTCCGTATTCATCCGCAGGGCGTAGTGTTTTGCCAGTGTGGCTATACAGCTCTCGCAACGATCTACGGCTCAGATTGCATGACGACGCAAGTTTTATACTTACACATACAGAGTACAAGATTTCCATTCCCACGAACCTCCAAGTGTGCTGTATTCTCAGTTACATTAAGAACTAATGCATCGGCACGGCAGTTAATTCATAAACTGTTTCCGTTCCCGCGATTCCCCTGAAGTGTGTGGTATGCTGACCTTGATCAACGACACTAATGAACAATGCATCGGCACGACGTAATGCTTTGCCACTAAAGTCATCCGAGAAGACACCTCACTTCCAAACGTATCCCCTTGCGACTATAAAATTTAATATGCTACCGTCGCAACAAAATAGAAACAAACTCGCCTCGGTCGTGGCTTTTCCCGCCTTGCCGGCCACGCATCCTGTCGATTCTGCGCTGCAAGCTCGGCTAGGGACAAACGGAGCAAACGGTTTTCTTCCCCGTAGTACCTAAACGACGAGAAATCTTGAGCACCAAAAGTCCCCACATTTCTCTCTCGCAGCTACTGCTCCTCGCGCGTGCGCAGAAACAGCGGTGAAATCCATTTTCGATGTGCTCGTCACGAACTCCGTGGCATGAAGAATCCCGGAAGTTGATTTCTTTAAAAGCCGTGTACTTCCGGTAAAGGAAGTAGACGAAAAACTAGCGTAGCATCTTATTGGCATTGACTAATACTCATACTAGGCGTTAAAAATAGCATAAATAGTTTACTACTTTTTGAAGATTATGGTCAGTTACAACAAGCCGAAGTGGCACCATGCATGGCGAGCAGCCAGTCGTAGCATCATCACCATCACAAGCGTATGCGCGCGCAGTTTGAATAGCATAAGTAGCGCCTCGTATAAATTATAAGTTTACAAGATTTTTTGTGGCGCCTACACTATACTTAAAAGTCATTTCTTTCCTTAACTGCCCAGGCTCTACGGCTATACGATGTTGAACTTTCGCAATGTGGTCGGCTGCAGGAATGCTTCTCCCCTGCCATTCATGAAGATGGACGCGACGCGCACAGCGGCTGAACGTTGTCGTTCTCTCTGCGACTAGTGCCCTGACTAGCAGAAGCAGGCACTGCGGATACGTAACCGGTAACCCGAAGACATCGGGCAAGCCAGCGAAGCCCGGCCTTCTACCGGCATTGTGAATGGACAGGCCGGACAGGAATGGATATTTCCCTCGTCTTACGAGCGATTGAGGCACACACGGGGGATGACGACTATCCATGCATAGATACCATAGAAACATAAAATAACATAAAATAACACAGAAACTATTGAGGATATATTTTATTTGCATATCGCAGCACTCAGTCAGATGTAAATGAGGACGAAGTTACTGGGCTTTAAATATATTGTAGAGAAGCTGAATGACTCTGCGGTGGAAAATATTAAAAGATGGATCAAATATTGGTGTCTGGTGGCATAAAGGTAAAGGGCCGGAACACACAGAATTAAAAGACATTACAATTTAGAGCAATAAATTGCCTAATGATTCTATAGTTTCTCAACACGAAAAAAGGTAAATATAACTAGCTTGGTGGCACCCGCCACCACACCATTTCAAACGAGGTACCGGCTCATAAAATCCATTTATCCATCGCATGCAAGAACGCGTATGACTGCATGTTCTTTATTCTGTGCTTATATGTCGTGCTCCGAGAGTGTGCTTGAAAATTAGAGAGACAAAATCTGAAGAAATGCAATTACTTTGTTCAAATAGCTAAGGTAATAAACACTGATTCCTTTGTATGCGAATACGACAATTTCGTGCGTGTACGCTCTTCTTTAGCGCTCGCATGAATGTGGGTTTGTGGCAGGAGTACACACAGTGATGGTTGTAAACTATTACCGTGCCGATTTCCCTCGTCTTACGAGCGATATTGACGAAATCAAGTGTTCAGAGCAAATTTTTGCACAAAATCAATAATAATAATAATACCTGCTTTCAGAGGCCCCCTTCTTCCTAGGTAGGCAGGGGGGGGGGGGGTGAAGGGGTTGACCCGTACGTTGTCGCCTTGGAAAGGGGTAACGTAGGGCTGACAGGACGGGCTCAGACGCTGGCCATCGTGCTTGTGTCTCCCGGCGTCACGTGTCAGCCGCTGACAGTCTCTTCGGGAGAAATGAAGATTATCGAAGTAGTTGACCACCTGGCCAGATCGAAGTTAACCGATGGGAGCTATAGTAAACCGCTGAAGGGAGGTTACGGTTTCGGACTTGCTGTTCTTGCCAATTGCTAGCCAAGAAATGCAGTCAGTAGTGATCCAGAGCAAGCAAACAATGTAAAATGGCTGTGAAGTATTTAAGCAAGGTTTTTTACAAACTTCAGAAAGACTTGCTGATGGATGTATGTAGGTTATATATTAATGAAATACCAGGGCAAGCCCCCCTGAATTCTGCTGCGTGACAAGATTACAGCAATATACATGTCCACAACAAAATGCGGCGGGTAATTGGGGCTGTCTAAGGTTTTCCGGCCCGGAGAGGAGAGGGGGGGAGGAGGCCGGCGATCTCGTGAAATTCTACCAGACATGACACGCTTTATAACCGGGCTGGCGACTTGCTGGTCGCGCGGCATTTTCGGGGGGCTCACGGGCTCTCGGGAGGCAAGGGTAGGCAGTATGAAGAAGGTCCCCTAGGGGAACCTCACACTAACATCACGGTTAATAACAGAAGAAAGGAAGAAGAAAGAAGAGAGCTGGCCGTGCAACAGACTACACAAACATGCAGGACGGTAGAACAAAGGAAAAGTGGTCCGAGATTAAGGATAAGTTAGATAGAGAACAAATAGGTGTGTATGCGGTTACAGAAAAGCACCTTAGAAACTGCGAAGAGCCACCAGTGATGGATAATTACGTTTGGGAAGAGTGCGACAGAACTAAATCGGAAAGGAGGGGGAGTCGGATTGCTTATATATCAGCGAGCCAGATGAGAAAGAGTAAATTCAAAGTGTGAAGAACATCTTTAGTTATATATCAGGCGCAGTGAGTGGAAAGAAAACTTGGCTGAGCGTAACGTATTTGTGGACCGGAAAAATTGCAAAGAGAAGAATCAAGAGTTAGTGGAATGTGTAATTGCTGAAATTAAGGTTTTCGGGAATGATGCCGAAATGATCCTGCTAGGTGGCATGAATGCCTCATACAGGATCTAGATCGTTATGCCGACAACAACGGGGAGTTAATGTTAGATCTCTGGGAGCAACACAACCTCGTTATAACGAACACGGGACCAAGGTGTTATGGCCAGATCACGTGGGAAGTAGTACATAGGCAATCGACCATGGATTACTGTCTGATGACAGAAGGAACTTACGATAAGTTGAGAGAAATGGTCATTGACGAAGAACGGCATAGCAGCATCATAAGTGACAATAAACGCATCACTTCACAATGGGATATGTAGTTGGGAAAGAGAGCGAGGAACGAATAATGGCCAGTAGGAGTTTGAACGCTGAACAAATAACAAATATAGTCTGAAGAGCCGAAAAAGAACTTGGCAAATAGCAAAGCAAGGAGTGGGAATATAGCGAGCTTCTAAGTACAATGACGAGAGAAATAAGGAAAGAGAAGCAACATGCTTGTTGCAAAAAAACAAAAAACAAAAACAAAATGAAACTGAAAAGCTGGTGGAACAGAGAGATACGGGAAGCGATCGATGAACAACAGAAAACATCATGAGAGCATAGGCAGGCAAAAAAGAAAAGAAGAAACGCAGTTGCTGCAAGTTGGAGTAAACAGAACATAGAAAATATACCGGGAAAGAAATATGTGGTTCAAATACTAGTTCAAGCAAAGATGACAGGTGAAAGTGAAATTTGGACGTTAGAAATACGAGTAAGTGAGAAAAGGAAGGCCGCACCTAGGATATTTTGGAACCACGTAGGCTTATTAGCCAGAAATTCTGGAACAATACGACAACATATCCTAGACGAATATGGGAACAAACTGGAAGGGGACGCGGCATTAAAGTACATCTGAATAATAACATCCGAATCATTTGCCAAGACAATGACGAGGTGGTTTTGATAAAAATAGAGAGCTTGAACGAGAACCAGATGGCAAAGAAGCTGGTGATGAGAAACTTCAACTGGAAGAAAGCAGAAGAGAACTCCTAAGCGCACAGCCACAGGGTTAGATCAGGTCCCCGTTAGTCTGATTAATGAATTAGGACCAAGAAAGTAAGGAAGCTCTGTTGAAAGTAGCAGAAAAAATGAAACACCGCCCAAGTACTTTGTACAGATGGTTAACCAGCGACGCTGAAACGTGCGGCCCCAGTGTTTATCATTGGGTCAATCCCGAACGGTTCATTAGACTACGGCTTGGTAGGCTGCCGGATCCTCCGTGCGCAGTTTCTGCTTGCGCTCGGCTGCACGAGCCTGTTCTTGTGCCTGGGCTGCAGCATCGGCACGGCGTAGACGAGCTCGTTCGCGGTTCTGCTCGCGGCGTTGCTGATCGAAAGCTGCCTGCTTTCCAGGAGTACGTGTGACGCGTGGCCTACCCATTTCAGAGCCGGAGAGGAACTGCTGTGCGCACGCTCGGCTGCGACGGAGAGCAACGACGTCACTACTAGCGCAGCCAATCGCGCGCCTCTCTTTTTTTTCCCGCATGCGCATGGGGCTGCGCAGGAGGAGTTTTCGGCGTACAGGCGACAGACTGACGGACGGATCGGCTAGCCATATACAGCTTCGCTGTAAAAGCTTACAAGATAGGCGAATACCAGACAATTGGCGGCAAAGTAGAATGAATTTAATTTACAGAGGTAAAGGGGACAAAGTAGAATTCACTCATATAGACCATTGAACATTACATCAGTAATATACAGGTTAGCAATGCAGGTGATAAAATGAAAGCTGCAAACATGGACAGAGAATAATGGCGTATTTGGAGAACTTCCGAATGGCTTCCGAATCGGTTGGCGTCTGGATGATTACTTTTAACAGCGGAGCTGTTTAAGCTTTTAGTTCCGCCGTGGAGCGTTACCAGAAAGCTCAGCCCAGCTGTGCACCGCCTCGCGTTGCCTAGCAACCACCCGCAAAGGCGTCGAACCACGTAACCTCCTCGCACCCCACGAGCGTAGGGCGGAGTCATGACGTCACAGCCGAGTAAAAGCTCGCAACAGCCGGCGCGGCGACACACCTCTCGAGTCCTCTACTCTGTGCGCACGTGCTGTTGCCATGGGAAGACCGAATAAAGTCCGGACGCCTGAAGAAGAAGCGGCTTACCAGGAAGAGCGCCGTACTGCCAAGCGGGAAGCGATGCGTTGCCGCCGAGCTGATCTGCAAGCTGAAGCTGCGACTGAGAAGAGGCGACGTCGAGTCGAGGATCCCGAGTTTCAGTACAGGGAACGCGAGAGTCGGCGCAGCGCCACACTAATGGCGCAGCGTGAACGGCTAAATACGACACCTCAGCGACGCTCGGTGTTACAGACTTCACTATCCGCTCACACCACAATGTTGCGGCGACGAGACAATACCACTGCCATCTGAAATACGAGAGAGGATCCACGTGACAGCAATCCCCCGTCACATGCACCCAGTCCAACATGCGGCACGGAGACGTGCGTGGGCAGTCAGCTTACTGAGTCGGCGAAGCGATCCGGATACTTACTTTACAGACGCGAGTTCTTATCACAGGAACACAGGCACCCTCAATACATTTGCAGCAGTCGTGACTAGCCAAGGACGAGCAACCACAGGAGCATCCATACACACGAAATCAGTTGCAACGACCGAAGCTGTGGCCATAGCCCTGGCCATACGCACTGTTACGTTTCGCCTACGACGCGCGGTTTAGCCGGCGCGACTGCAACAAAGCGGCAGACATTTTGGCCCGTTCGGCGTCGCCGCTACGCCTCCCCGCCAAACGCGTCCAGGCATGTTCCGATGCCACGTGTCTTCATGTGCGTGTGTGAGTGTATGTGCCATTGTGCCCGACCGGCGGCGACACGACAGTGTGAGCCACCTTCTCCTCCCCATTGTGCCCGACCGGCGGCGACACGACAGTAGGAGTCACCTTCTCCTCCCCATTGTGCCCGACCGGCGGCGACACGACAGTAGGAGTCACCTTCTCCTCCCCATTGTGCCCGACCGGCGGCGACACGACAGTATGCGTCACCTTATCCCATTGTACAGTCACGTGCTCGTCTATAGAGGGGTTCCTTCTTGCCCTCAACTGCGAGAGTATAAAAACAGCTGCCCCCGGACGCCAAAGAGAGGGCTCCGATTTCTTCTGTTGAGTAACGTGCTCTCCCGTCTCTCTACTTCGGTCAACCTGACCGCCAACTCTTTGCGATGTTAGAATAAACAAGTTGTTTTGTTGTTACCAGTCGACTCATGCTTTGCCGGGACCTTCGGATGCTTCCAGTTGTACCCCAGGCCGCCAGGCCAACGCTACCCTTGGGGCTTGCGACCCAGGTGCAACAACGGGCGTCAGCGCCGAGTTCCCAACAACTCGTGCCAGCGGCGCGACCACAACAACTGTCTGCCAGCGGTGGGATCGCGACAACGGAGGCCAGGAGCGAAGATATGCAGTTGACTGTATGCTGAGCAGCTCAACGACGATCCGGGAGCAGTGCAACGAGCCCTGTGTGATGACTGGTTGCCTGCAGCGGAACGACTGCGCTGAACTCTTGGCTGCGAGGTTTGGTGAGTGCGGGACTTTCTTCTTCTGAGCTTTGCCAGGCTTTTGTTAGTGTCAGAAACAGAGCTGGTAATTGTGGTTGTCGTTGCTGCCGGGTTAGTTTGCGGCAAGACAATAGTAGGCAGTAGAGAAAGCAGCATTCAGAGCAGCCATGGATTTGAAGTCGTTGCGCAAACCGAAATTGCTGGAGCTTGCAAGAGAGTTGGGTCTGGATGTCTCGGACAAACTCAGAAAACCAGAACTGCTAAAGGCTATTCTTGAGTTAGAAGCTGAGGATGACGAGCTGTCGGAATGCCTTGAGACCATTGAGGAAAGGGAGACGGCAAAAAGACAGGAGCGCGAAATTAAAGAACAGAAAGAAAAAGAAGAGCGTGAACGTAAAGAACAGAAAGAGCGAGAGCAACAAGAGAAAAAAGAAGAGCGTGACCGTCAACACGCTTTGGAAATGAAGCGTCTCGAGATAGAGATGGAACGCGCTCGTAATGGAAGTCAGGCACACGGTGCAGGAGAACGAGTGTTGTTCAAAATGACTGACCTGATGCGGCCGTTTAAGCTTGGAGAGGACATTGGTTTGTTCCTGGTTAACTTTGAGCGAACGTGCGAGAAGCAGGGGTTCTCTCGGGAAACGTGGCCACAGCGCTTGCTCACTTTGTTACCCGGCGAGGCGGCCGACGTAGTCGCTCGCTTGGATAGAGAGGAGGCAGAGGATTTCGACAAAGTGAAATCGAGTCTGCTAAAAAAGTACAGGCTGTCAGCGGAGGCGTTCCGTCGGAAGTTTCGGGAAAATGAGAAAGGCAAAAGTGAGTCATACACAGAGTTTGCGTACAGGCTAATGTCAAACATGCAGGAGTGGCTCAAAGAAGAGAAAGCGTTCGGTGACCACGATAAAGTTCTGCAGTGTTTCGGGCTAGAACAGTTTTATAGTCGGTTACCTGAGAACGTGCGGTACTGGGTCTTGGATAGGCCAGACGTTTGTACGGTGGCTAAAGCCGCTGAGCTAGCCGAGGAGTTTGTGACGCGTCGGGCTCGCGGAGCTAAGGACGGTCAAAAGGGTGAATTTGGCTCGAAGTTTGAGAGGCCGAAGTTCACACCCATGAGAGCAAAGGGGAACACACGTAGTGCGGATGCGAGTGAAAGCAGTGCGACCGAACCTAAGGAGACGGCGGCAGCCGAAGCCGAACGCAGAAAGCGGTTCGAGATGAGGCAAGCGCGCGTTTGTTATACGTGCCAGAAGCCGGGTCACTTTTCGGCGCAGTGTCCGGAAACAACACCAAAAGTTGTGTTTTTTTTCATTATGCAGCACTGACGAGAACATGAAGCTTCTCGAGCCTTACATGCGAGACCTCCTCGTGAACGGGAAAGAGTGCCGAGTGCTTCGCGATTCCGCAGCTACGATGGATGTAGTTCACCCCTCTTACGTAGAACCCCATATGTTCACGGGCGAGTGCGCATGGATCAAGCAAGCCGTGGAAGCTCATAGCGTGTGTCTGCCGGTAGCAAAAGTGCTTATTGAAGGACCTTTCGGAGCGCTTGAGACGGAGGCGGCAGTGTCATCTATGCTGCCCCCCCAGTACCCGTACCTATTTTCAAACAGGTCCGATCACCTCCTGCGCGAGAAGGGGCTTTTGTTTGGTGAGGCTAGCGTTCAGGCCTTAACCAGATCGAAGGTTCGGGAGCTCGCTGCGAAGGCGGTAGTTGCGGGGCCGACGTTATCAAACAATGAGAAAGGGTCAGAGGCGCAGCAAGCCGATATTCAGAGCACGCCCGAACTGAATAAACTTGAGTCTGTAACGTTAAAGGCACCAGATACCGGAGAGGAAAATCCCGATGCGGGAAAGTTAGAAAAGCTATCTGCAGATTTGCTCATCGCGCCTACGTCAGACGGACTTGATAGGTTGCTAAAAGTCAGCCGGTCGGCTTTGATAGCCGAGCAAAAGAAGGATGGTAGCCTAGAAAACATACGCTGCAATGTCAAGGAAGGTATCGCCAGGAAAAATGCGCGTTTTGTGGAAAGAGGTGGAGTCCTGTACCGGAAGTATCTAGACCGCAGAGGAGTGGAGTTCGATCAGCTGATCGTTCCTCAATGCTATCGTCAGGATCTGTTGCGCTTGACGCATGGGGGTTCGTGGTCCGGACACCTTGGAGTTAAGAAAACTAAGGACCGTCTCTTGCAAGAGTACTATTGGCCAGGGTGTTTTCGGGACGCAGACCATTTCGTGAGGACATGTGACACCTGTCAGCGGGTGGGCAAACCAGGGGACAAATCGAGGGCGCCGTTGAAGTTGGTACCTATCATTACGGAGCCTTTTAGACGGCTCGTTATTGATACAGTGGGACCTCTGCCGGTAACAGCCACGGGGTACAGACACATTTTGACTGTGATCTGCCCAGCGACTAAGTTCCCTGAAGCAGTGCCGCTTAAAGAACTCAGCTCAGTTGAGATAGTCAGTGCACTACTGTCAATATTTGCGCGAGTTGGTTTTCCTGCGGAAATCCAATCAGATCAGGGCACAGTGTTTACTAGCGCTTTGACGACAACTTTTCTCGAAAGGTGTGGGGTAAAGCTGCTACACAGCTCAGTGTACCACCCACAGTCGAATTCCGTTGAGAAGCTCCACTCCGTCATGAAGCGCGTGTTGAGAGCATTGTGTTTTGAACATCGAACTGACTGGGAGCTGTGTCTGCCTGGGGTGATGTTTGCATTAAGGACCGCGCCGCATGCAGCTACGGGGTTTTCGCCAGCTGAGCTGGTGTACGGTCGCTCGCTTCGGTCTCCGCTTCGCATGCTTCGAGAATCGTGGGAAGGCAGGGGCGACGACCCAGTCGTGGTGGAGTACGTGCTTAAACTCCTCGAACGCTTAAGAAGGGCACAGGAGTTGTCAGGTGAAGCAATGGCAAAGGCCCAGCAGAGGGCCAAGGTTTATTATGATCGGACAGCCAGGGCCCGTCGTTTTGAGGTGGGCGATGAGGTCATGATATTGCGCACATCGCTAAACAACAAACTAGACGTGCAGTGGGAGGGCCCAGCACGAATTGTTCAGAAACTGTCGGACGTTAACTACGTGGTAAGTCTGCCAGGAAAGCGGAAAGCACAGCAAGTTTACCACTGTAATCTGCTCAAACCTTATAGACAAAGGGAAGCAGTGGTGTGCATGATGGTAAACGTTCCTGAAGAGCTTCCGGTCGAGCTTCCGGGACTAGGCTCAGTGACGAACAGGGAAGACACCGGTCAAGTCATTAGTGACTTAGTCAGTGGAGCATCGCTGTCGCGTGAGCAGAAAACCGAACTACACCAGCTCTTACAAGAGTTTCAAGGTCTGTTCTCTGAGAGGCCTGGTAGGACTTCTGTCCTTACTCATGACATAGAACTTACCTCCCCAGAGCCAGTACGATCCAAGGCGTACCGGGTGTCACCCCGCCAGAGCGATATTATGGAGGCTGAGGTAAAGAAAATGCTACAGCTCGGTGTTATTGAGGCAGGTGAGAGTGATTATACCTCCCCTTTGATTTAGTTGAGGTACCGGGCAAGGAACCTCGTCCTTGCGTCGACTACCGCAGGCTTAATTCCATCACTAAGGATCAAATTTATCCGATCCCTAACATCGAGGAGCGCCTTGAGAAAGTTAGTAGCGCTCAGTTTATTTCCACCCTAGATCTTGTCAGGGGTTATTGGCAGGTTCCACTTACAGAAGAGGCTAGTAGGTATGCGGCGTTCATTTCACCAATGGGAACATTCCGTCCTAAAGTGTTGAGTTTTGGTTTGAAGAACGCGCCATACTGTTTTTCAAGCCTCATGGATAAAGTGTTGCGGGGACAGCAAGAATTCGCTTTACCGTATCTAGACGACGTAGCGATATTCTCCGCATCCTGGTCTGAGCATATGGCACACTTACGGGCAGTGCTAACCCGCCTGCGCGAAGCGGGCTTGACAGTAAAGGCTCCTAAGTGCCAGTTAGCACAGGCCGAGGTTGTCTACCTCGGTCACGTGATTGGTCAGGGTCGTCGCCGCCCCTCTGAAATAAAGGTGGCCGCTGTGCGAGACTTCCCGCAACCGCGCACGAAGACCGATATTCGGTCGTTCTTAGGTGTCGCCGGCTACTATCAGAGGTACATCCCCAGGTACTCTGATATCGCGGCTCCCCTGACGGATGCTCTAAGAAAAACAGAGCCTCAAACAGTCGTCTGGGACGAGACAAAGGAAAGAGCTTTTAGCGCCCTAAAGAGTGCCCTAACAAGCCAGCCTGTGCTACGATCGCCAGACTATACAAAAGGGTTCGTTGTTCAGTGCGATGCTAGTGAGCGAGGCATGGGCGTTGTACTGTGCCAACGGGAAAATGGAGAAGTAGAACACCCCGTCCTGTATGCTAGTCGTAAGCTGACCAGTCGTGAGCAGGCGTATAGCGCCACCGAGAAAGAGTGTGCATGTCTCGTGTGGGCCGTTCAGAAATTGTCATGCTATCTAGCCGGCTCGAGGTTTATCATTGAGACGGATCACTGCCCTCTCCAATGGCTGCAGACCATCTCTCCCAAAAATGGCCGCCTCCTGCGCTGGAGCCTCGCTTTGCAACAATATTCCTTTGAGGTGCGTTACAAAAAGGGGAGTCTCAACGGTAACGCCGATGGCTTAAGTCGAAGCCCCTAACGTAGGAATCAGCCTCAAAATTGTTTGTTACTGATGTTTTTCTTCCTGAGGCAGGATTTTTAACATATTGCTTTTGTTTAGTGTTTCAAAGTGATGACATGCTTTCTAGTGCAATTTTCCAATTTGTGGACGCGTTCTAAGTGCTGCTAGACTACTGTAAGGAACTAGGCAGTGGTATAGAAGGGGAAAGAGCCTGGCAGGGCTTAGTGAGGGTTGTGCCGTGCTTGCTGACTGAGCGGTTGAGTTTCAGCGTAGTTCTAACGCTTGCCGGGAACGAGAACAAAAATGTGAACTCTCCCGAAGTCACTTTGCAGTGTCCTGTGCGAACCTGAACGAGAGAACGAGGCCTTCTCTGTGCGCTGCGCTCAAGAAACGTCGAGGGACGCCCGACTTCGGTTATGAGCATCATCGAGCGACATCCCTCCGGACAGCGGATGCAGTCCCCTGTCCATCGGGATCTCCTTCCCCCGGCGGGGCGGTCTGTTACGTTTCGCCTACGACGCGCGGTTCAGCCGGCGCGACTGCAACAAAGCGGCAGACATTTTGGCCCGTTCGGCGTCGCCGCTACGCCTCCCCGCCAAGCGCGTCCAGGCATGTTCCGATGCCACGTGTCTTCATGTGCGTGTGTGAGTGTATGTGCCATTGTGCCCGACCGGCAGCGACACGACAGTGTGAGCCACCTTCTCCTCCCCATTGTGCCCGACCGGCGGCGACACGACAGTAGGAGTCACCTTCTCCTCCCCATTGTGCCCGACCGGCGGCGACACGACAGTAGGAGTCACCTTCTCCTCCCCATTGTGCCCGACCGGCGGCGACACGACAGTATGCGTCACCTTATCCCATTGTACAGTCACGTGCTCGTCTATAGAGGGGTTCCTTCTTGCCCTCAACTGCGAGAGTATAAAAACAGCTGCCCCCGGACGCCAAAGAGAGGGCTCCGATTTCTTCTGTTGAGTAACGTGCTCTCCCGTCTCTCTACTTCGGTCAACCTGACCGCCAACTCTTTGCGATGTTAGAATAAACAAGTTGTTTTGTTGTTACCAGTCGACTCATGCTTTGCCGGGACCTTCGGATGCTTCCAGTTGTACCCCAGGCCGCCAGGCCAACGCTACCCTTGGGGCTTGCGACCCAGGTGCAACAACGGGCGTCAGCGCCGAGTTCCCAACAACTCGTGCCAGCGGCGCGACCACAACAGCACCGCGGAAGCTAAGGGCCAATCGGCCTACGTGCTGACGGACTCGCAGGACGCCTGCCGCCTCTTCCTTGAGGAGGCTTTACCGGGCTGAGTCTTTCGCATCCTATAGGAACGGAACTCACTATGAATCATTGCGCGACCTGGGGCCCGGCGCACACAGGGATAGCGGGGAACGGACGGGCGGACTCCTTGGCTCGAGGCACGATAGGCCGAGCCGCGGGCCACACCGCCCAAGAGAAATCCTAGAATTACAGCGACTAAGTAGGCGAACCAAAGCGCCTCCTCACCCAGACCTAAACAGGAGGCAAGCACGGGACTGGGGCCGCCTCCAAACGAACACTTTCCCACATTTATACAGGCTACACAAAATGTACCCAGACAAATACAGCAACAAATGCCCGTGGTGCGAAGGAACGCCGACATTGGAACACATAACATTCCAGTGCACGTTACGCCCGGTGGCTAACATCTCACCACTGCTAGACAACACTCAACATAACTGGTCATGGGAGGCACGACTCGCGGAAGTGGAATTGGGAAGCCAACTGGCGACCCTTGACCAGGCCCAGCGAGCCGCTGTAACCAGTGGAGCCCTGAAAGGGTGGCTCCACCTACCATAACCAAACAACCTCTACTACAATAAACGTTTATTCTTTCTCTCGGCGCCTGAATGCTCGATGCCGCCAATAAAGCGATCCCGGCTAGCGGCAAGCCACCCCAGCCTCTCCGCGAGAAGGGACTCACGAGACGAGAACAGGTAGTACTCCTGCTCCTCAGGACAGGCAGCGTTTGGCCTGCTGCCGGGAAATTCAGCGTAGGGAGAATCGCATCACCTGCCTGTAGGAGATGCGGCTCGCCTGAAATCCTGGAGCACATACTGTGCCACTGTACAGGACTGGCCTGTCAACGACAGGAGACGACAGCCGCATACCACCGCCTCGGCCTTCCAGCCAACACAGTAGAAGACCTTCTCTTCCCCCGCCAACCCCCGGTCGCAGCACTGCAGGCTTTTCTCGAGTTTGTTGCTGCGGCCGGACTAGCCGCCTTGTAGTCGATCCCCCGGCCACCTGCTCCTTGCGGTGTCCTGCCATGACACGTTGCGACAGCTGACCCTTCCCACAACCTACTTTCTTCCCTTCCTAACTTCTCTTTTTGTCCCACTCACCTCCTCCTCCCTGATCCTGAGCCGTGCTCCATCACGGGTAGCCGAAAATAGCATAATTTTTCTCCTTCCTCCAAATCACTACATACATACATACATACATACATACATACATACCCCCCCCCCCCCACACACACACACATATATATATATATATATATATATATATATATATATATATATATATTGCTCGAAAACTTCCAGCACCAAGCCCGCCGAGACAAATTAGCAAAACCTAGCATAACCTTGCACAACCTAGAAACGATTTAGTCAAGCCTACCAACAACTTAGCAAAACCTTGCATAACCTGGCACTTCAGCCTTGCACCACTCTGCAGGCTCCGCTCGTTTTTGTTTTTACTCATTGTATTGAAATATCCAGAGAAAAAAGAAGACCGTTATATGTGTCTTTTCTTAGACATTACTGGAGTTTATGACATCGTAGACCGCAACATGTTGTGGGACATTCGGGAACGAGAAAGCTTAGGCAACTTGTGTAAACAGCTTTTGAGGGAGATTTACCTAGAAAATACCGTTTGCATTGAATGGGGATTGATGAGGAGCAAGGAGAAAGTTCATATCACCAAGGCACTAAGACTTAGGTGCCCTTTATCCCTTATGCTATTTATGATGGACATGGTGAGGATGGAAAGGGCGCTACAAGGATGCCAATATGGGGCTTATCCTCTCATACAAACGGGTGGGCACAATGGCAGATCAGCAGCTTCCAGGTTTGTTTTACGCGGACGACATTGTGTTGCTTGCTGTAGACAGGAAGTCTGTAGACAAGAAGACTTCTGTAGGCAAAAATATTTATGTTAACTCAAAGGGAAGCTCTTTATTTTTCGAGGCGAGATCAGGATGCCTTAGAAAGCTTACTTATAAAGCGAGGTAGACTAAAGAAGACGAAGCATGTGCTTGCTGCGGTAAAGCTAGGGAAACGATGGAACATGTTTTATTCGAATGTGAAGATACCTGCCCAGCAGTCTATTTAGGCAGCTCTGACCTCCTTGAAGCCCTTGGGCTAAGCGAGCGCAGGGGGAAAGTAAACATGTCCGCAATAAAGATTAGTAAGAGGCGATTAGAAGTTTGGCGGCAGAAAAGTAGCGAGACTACAAACAACAGATGCGTACACCAAGTTCCCAATTGTGGTTCAGAAAATTTGGTGCTGGGAATCCTTTGTGTGCGTGTTTTTTCTTCTTCTAAGGATAGGTAGGACATTAGGCAAAATAATAAGAAGAGCTTGGTGGCGCAAACCAACACCCCGTTTCAAACGGGGCTTCCGTCCATCCATCCATCCATCCATCCATCCATCCATCCATCCATCCATCCATCCATCCATCCATCCATCCATCCATCCATCCATCCATCCGTCCGTCCATCCGTCCGTCCGTCCGTCCGTCCGTGCGCTGAAGCTCGAGGGCGCGGGATCAAATCTCGGTCGCGGCAGCATTTCTACGGGGCCGAAGTGCAAAAACGCTTGTGTACCATGCATTGGGTGCTTGTTAAATAATCTCAGCTGGTCAAGATAATCCGGAATCCCCCCTACGTGGTGCCTCATAATCATATTGCGATTTTGATCCATAGAATCCCAGTATTTAATCAATTTAAATTTAATTAATTAACATAAATGATTGTGGAAGCGCGACAAGCAAGTCTTCTGCTTCTGGCCAGATATAGAAACAGCCTCCGCATGCCGGCAGCAAATTTATGACGTATGCATCGGTACCGCTTTCTTTTCCGCATCAACACGTGCCTCAGCACAAACGTCGCTTCAGAAAAGGTGTTGATTGACAGTTACCCAAGCGCTAATAATAATTCGATTCATTATGACGCTTTTCATGATAGCGGAGCTCTACACATTGTGGCGAAGACTTTATTGCATCACTCACTGTCACTTAGTAACGACGGTCACAATGGCTGTGTGGTCGCTATGATATACACTGATTGGCATACTTGCAACTGTAAACGCGTTCTTTGATAATGTCAAATTGATGCACCTACGCCGCTGGGTTGTCGGTTGGGCCGGATTAGTGTCAGGCGATATGTCTGCAACACGAAACGCGAGAACCACTCCCTTTAGGGTCCCAACTCACGCACACTGAGATAACCGACAATACCAGCGCTTCCGGGAGGTGGACGTTTGCTACGGGTCCTGCTCGAAGAATATCTTGGCATTCCATTACGATGGTCTCAGTCGTTTCCGGACTCTTGCTGCAGCAAACACCTGCCTCACCCTGTTGAGATTGTTTGCTGGGCATGTTTCTGTCCTCAGACAGCCACACCGGGACTTAAATAGCAACGCACCACCCTCTGTGTTATCGTACCGATTTTTCCTTCTCATTTCTTTCTTGCTGTTTTTGTAAATCTCCATGGCCTTTTTTCCTTCCCATCATTTGCATCAAATTTACCGTCTCTGTTTCTGTCCCTTTCCTATTCACGACTCCGGGATCTCTGTTTACCCTTTCCGTTACCTTGTATTCGGTTGCAAGCTTTCATGATTTCTTCCTCCTTTCCGTGTCCATGCTTTTGAGGTACAGACATTTTGTTACAGATAATTTTGAGCTCTACAGAATTTTCTGTGGCTGGATCTGCTTGAATCTCGACCGCATTTTCTTGCACTGGCGAAGGCAGCGCTGATAACGCCCTTCGTGCACCGCAGAATGTCGTCTGCCTCAAAGATGTTACTGCCGCAGCATCATGTCGTCGAGTTTGGGCGGAATGCTAAGTGAAATTAGTTAGCTTTTCTTGTGCGGTCGTGGCGGCGTGTTTGTGGGCCAACCAACGGATTAAGCTATAGGGAGCCTCCTTCATACGTGCCTGCCGCGCTTGCCCCGATGGCTCTCCACGGGCTTTTCGCACCTCCTTGCTTCTCGTTGTGGTCTCTCCGCTTCTATGCTTCCCGCGCCTTCGCCACAGCTGCCTCTTCTGCCGTCAGTTCAGTCTTGCTTGCTGGCCTTTTCTTGCTCTTGCATGTAGTCGCCCTTCTACATTTCTCGCTCGTCGTTTCCGCTTCTACGCTTTTGCTCTGCATGCCCACTGCTTTGCTTGTTCTTCTGATGTTCCATTTTCTTCTCGCATTTCTTCCACCGTGTCCTGGCTTGTTCGTGAAGCCTTATTAATTTCCCTTCATCACTCCGCTCTTACAGATTTCCGAAGATGATCAGCTTCACATTTCTTGCGGCGACTTACCTATAGGTAGATAATGTTCATTCAAATAGGGGTGGCTGTTTAGCTTGCTTTGGGCCATTGGCGGAGCCGACGGGAGGAATGACACCAGAAACTATATGAAGACGGTTTCCGACACACTCTCTGGGTCGATGAGGAGGATGAGAAGCAGCAGTAGCAAAATAAACAGCAGCTGAGGGGAAGGGGGCGTGGAGGGGGGTATCTTGCAAGTGTCCGCTAAGTAAACTGTCCATCTAAGCGTGCGCTGAATGGATAGAGCTTGAGAGAGGGCGGTCACGACTGGGGCCTGTCTTACCGGCTTCGAGCTCTATCCAGTCAGTGCACGCTGAAATGGACAGTACACTTAGTGAACGCTTGCAGAATAACCCATCTTCTTGGTCCAATTTATTGCAAACTTATCATCTCCAATGGTAAAAAAGCATGTTTAGAACGTCCAACTTCGCTTTCATCTTTTTTCGTTCTTAGGCGCTTTTCCTTTCTTTTTTTTTACTGCTTGAGCATAAAGATTCTTGTATGTAATGTGACTCAATCTCAGCCAAATTTTGCATGCTCATCCACAAGGATGTGTGGAATGCAACTGCTTAGGTCTTACTTTAATTTTCAACAATTTTGGTTGTGTGCTTTTTAGCAAGCTACTCATTCATGTTTTCAATAATAACAGTGGTGAATAATTGTTTCTTTAAATGTCAAAGCAAAAATAAAATTATCCTTTAGTGAATTTGTCGTTATAGTTGTCCATAAGGAGCAAGATATGCTATATTATAACACTCTTTTACGTCTGATGTGAAGGCCAAAATTTTCACAAGAGTCCGTTATTTTCCTACCTTCAAGGTTCGCAGGAAAATAATCACAAAGGATATAGAAATAGAAAAGACAAATTCAGGTATACGAGACTGCACTCTATATTTTGCGTCAATTTCACTCAGTTAGCCTTAATATTAACGAAAGAGGATCTACGAGGCGCACCTTCATTTGACGGTCAAATGCAGTGAGAAATAGCGAAGAAAAAAAAATAATTCAAATTGTGAAAAAAAAAAAACTCGTGTTGGGTGTATTTATGCTCTTAATACGGCCGAAAGTTAGACCGAAGGAGGAAGGAAAACAAGCGACTTGGGCTTTAAACTATACGGTATGAATATACGTTAACTCCTGCGAGCAGCTTAATTCCCACACGCGCACTGCTAGAGTGAAAGGTCACCAGACGCGCACATTATTTATGTAGCAACGGGGAACACGCTATTGCTGCTGCCTGGATAATGCTACAGTGTTGTTCCAGCTCGAGCAGTGCCAGTGCGCACCGTTCGTTTACTCAGCGACGAACGCCGACCGGCGTGTGCGCGTTGTCATTCTTCCAAGTCTGTCTGGGTAAACAGCTGCTTCTCGGCAATTACGCCGAGCAACATTTTCTTCGCGAAAATAAATGTTGCCTTGTTTGCTGCGACAGGTGCCGAAGAGCGAGTACTAATCCAGTGCACAAATGCAATATGCGAATCGGGGAGAAACAGCGAAGAACGACAGACACACGGCGGCTGCCGTTTGCGCGTATACGAAGTCTCGCGGTCCGATACGGATCGATAGACCACCTTAGTTTTAGTCGACGCGTCTCCGTACGAAACTTTATGGGTTGGTGGATGCCACCGGGTCATAAAATTAACCCTGGGCTGCTAATGGAACAGAACTTTGTTACAAGCTGATCGGTTCACTTTCGACAGTATAACCTGCATTTCTTTATTATTAATTTTTTGCATTTGTTTACAGCCACATGTTTCGCGGTATCAAACATTTGGGCTGCGTTTGCGCAGGACAAGTTGCCAAAAGTTCTTAGCTGAATCCCTGCCTACTTCCGAGTGCAATCTGTTGCATATAAAAATTTATCTTGTGGGGATGCGCGACTCTCACGCGTCTCCTGATGTGTTGTTTTACCGCATAGCTCCCGTCTCCTGTAATCCGGCTTCGCCGCGTGGCTTGGTGCCAGCGGCAGTCGGTCTGCTGCGAGACCGTCTCGCGAAGCCTACTCCGGAATGGACGAACACGATCGTTCGAACGCGCCACCGTTCGCGTGACCGTACGCGCGAACGACCAGGCGTTAGTGTCCAGCATGGGGCGAACCTATTCGCTCGTTATCCGGTCTCGGTGAGTCGGACTTCCGCGATTTGTCGCGCGCCCATCGGCATGTTTTGTGGATAGCAACTCGGCTAGCAGGCATTAGTCTATGAAAGGTGCAATAAATGTCCTTGTGATTGTTTGCACTACTGTGTTGTCGTTCCTTTGTCCCAAGAGCACGGGCGAGAACCCCACAATCTATAGCCAGGAACAGAAGCCCTCAATGTCCGCGACGTTGCTCGGAAATGATGAGAGAATTTCAAGCTATAGCGTTGTCACACGTATTTCGCTTATTTAGCCCTTTCTGGCTTACCAAGCGTCAGCCGAAGGTTATACTGGCCTGCTTGGTCGCTGTCATTGTTGTTGCCATTTGATAATTGCCGATAAATATGATTTTGTACCACATACATGGGATTTACTAATCTCGGTAAACTCGATAATTCTCGTTAGTGATCTGCGACATTTTATCGTTTTTCCTCCAAGCCTGAAAGGAAGAGGTTACATAATTAGGTGCCGGTTCTCGCAGCCGAACACGTGCACCTATTTATTTCGGAATGCACCTACGCGTCAGCTGCGAAGAAACCGAATGTTTCACGGCTATTACGGCCCGTAAACTCGTTCTGGTTATAGTAGTACATACATACAACATACATACACAAGCCATATCTGGTATACTCTCATCCGAATGGGATTCATCCGAACAGCCAGAAGAGAGCGAAAGAGGTTGGCTTCAGTGAAAACTGAAGAGCTCAGCTCGGCTATTTGAAACGCTTGCTACGCCAAATGAAGTATATATGCCGGGTTTCCCAGTTAACTTGGAACAAGATAAAAAAAAAGAAGGAAACCAAGAGCTCTAGAGAAATCGTACCGACTGCATAGTAGCGGCAGTCGTGTGTACTTACAGCCAGTATTTCTTCATTACGTATGATTAATTACTCATTAGTGAACATTTTAATTATTGCTTCAATCGCAAACGTGTCAATTACAAATTTGTAGGGCACCTTAAATAACTTCCGAATCGGACATTTATTTCGTGCTGAAATGTGTCTGGTTGTTTTCTTCAAGAAAAAAAAAAAAAAAGCCCGCGAAATACGCGAAATATGAAATAGATGCGCGCTCGCGCACCGTTACTCAAGCGCCTCCAAGCGACCTTTCAAAGATGCCCTCTTAAGCAAAATTACACCCTTTTGCCACACAACGATAATCGCCATCTGTCTTGTCCGCATTTCCTTTCTTTAACGCGGCGAGCCCAGTACTTCCAAGTCACGAACGGCATGTCCGTCATCAGCATGACAGAGCATTCTAGACAGGAAAGTAGCGAGCGCAGCGTTTTCAAGTAAGGAAACGCAAGCAAGACAGATGACGATTGTCGTTGTGTGGCAAATATACACCCCGAAGGGTGTAGTACACTTGTTTAAGAGTGTATACGGAAGCATCCGTTTATCGCCGCATCGTATAAGGCTTCCTCATGCAGGATGGCTCGAGAGGTTTCGCGACCAAACTAGCGTGGTGCGATAAGCGTCAGCATCTGCGGACGCAGGAATGTTTTGCTTGATCATGAGGCACTCGGGATAGCTTTAACCTTCGCATGTATCATGAAACAAAGCTGCAAAATAAACTCAACTAACGTTAAAAAAGAACAGCGCGCAAAATAACACGAAAAGAAAAGGCAGCTCTCGGAAGAACAGAAAAGAGCTACTCAGGAGTTTATTAAAAAATAAAAAAAGAACCAAAAGCACGTAAGGCGTCTCAGCCGCCCACAAACATCCAATGGTGCTACTGGTTTAGCCCTTTACCCTTTCTGTCTCTTGAACTCCGGAAGAAAAGCAAAACAAAGCAGTTTTTTGCCTATTTCTATCTTTGCCGCAAACTTTATTTATTTAAGGATAGGGTGGCATCATGAAGGTGCGTTAAACAGTCACGTTTTACGCCAGTTTTCAGCGGTTATGTTCCAGTGCCACTTATAGCACGCGCTCAAAGAGGTCACCATCTGAAGCAATACAGTACTTGCTTTGTTCCAACACTTGTACTGTTGCAGCTTTGACCAGCGACGTTGGAATCTCGCGGCAGACTGTTTATGTTTGCCTTAAGGGGCTTCCAGTGTGGTACTTTCGCTGCTATACACGCGATCTTTCACATAGCCCCGCAATAATAAGTCCAGCGGTGTCATGTCCGGCGACCTAGCAGGCCAGGGTACAGGTCCGTGTCGGCCAATACATTGTCCAGGAAAAAGCTTGTCGAGCCACGCTGGAGACTGACTACTACTATGCCCAGGAACACTATCGTGTTGAAACCAGATGTTCCGAAGGTGCGCAAGTGGAATGTTGCGACAGACATCGTGCATGGGGCCCTCGAGGATGCCGTTGATTTAGCGCTGCGTCGTTAGTCTGTTGTCAAAAAAGATGGGCCCGATCACGTTGCCATCAAAAGTACCGCACCACACTTTAAACGACCACTGGTATTGGTGTCGTTTTTGTGCAAGCCAGTGGGGATTCTTATCACTCCCGCAGTGTGATTTGTTGAGATTAACTTGTGCGTTTTTGGAGAAATTAGCTTCATCCGTCCAAAGCACGCGAGTGAGAAAGTCCGGTTCTTCTTCACATTTCGTGAAAATTGAATTGGCAAAGTCTGTTTTCAAAATCTGTCTTCAAGTTTTTGATCAAGATGTACATGGTACGGGTGCATATGCCCTTTTCTTTAAATCCTTCACACTGATGACCTTGAAGTTCCGGCCTACGCACTGGCGTCGCGCACACTACCGTGAGGTTTAGCAGAAAAGAGTGCCAAAGATTCGTTTCCCCTTCTTGAACTGCCGTCGCAGTCCTGTGTCGCTTTCTTGTGGAGCTACCCGTCTCGCAAAGGACTTCGTACGTTCTAGTTGACGAACTAGGGCGTCCTCCACAATGCCACATCCGGAATAGCGTTGCTGCCTTCCTCTTGTCACCGTGCGCCAACCCCAGAGTCAGCATAATTTTAGCCTTCTCATCATTCATGAAGGACATGACTATCTTCTTGAAGAGCAGGTCACTGCCGTGGCACCGTTGATATCTCCCGTTATTATCTACGCACTGACACGTCAAGCACAAATGATTTACGTAATCGACAAGAGCATATGCTGGCCGCACAGATCCGCCAGCACGCATTAGATGGGCATAGCCTGCACAAGGTTTGTTTCTATTGCTAAATGGAACAAAAATGTTCCGGGCGTGCCTATTTACAGAACAAGATGAGTGCGCAAAATTACAGTTCTAAGTGCGCCGTCACGGCTTCCCGGCGTTGAAATCCCCCCTCCCTGCCTACGGCTCCGCTGCGCTTATCAATGCGTCAGCGGCTATTCAGTGGCTATTCAGTGGCTATTCAGTGGCGGGTATCAATGGTTATTCGCTTGGGAGCGCTTGAGTAGCGGCGCGCGTGCGCGTATCTATTTCGTATTTTGGGTGTTTTGCGCGCTTTTGTTTTTTCTAGGAAAAAAATAAACGAGGCAAAGCTGAGCACGAAATAAATGCTCGATTCGGAGGTTATTTAAAGCACCGTACAACTTTTGTAATTGACATGTTTGTGAATCGAACAATAATCAGAAAGTCCACTAACTAAAATTAATTAATTAACTAATGAATACTTCCTTATGAAGGAAGCACTGGCTCTAAGTACGTACGACTGCCGCTACTATGCAGTCGGTATGATTTCTCTAGAGCTCTACCTTGGTCCTAGTTAACTGGGACACCCGTTTTATAATATATATATATATATAGAAATACACGAAACTAACAAAAGGTCGAGCAGTCATCAATACGAGACAAAGAACGTGCAGGAACCCGGAATGCACTAAGGGCAAGAGCAGGGATTCAGCGCCTGCACTATCCTGGTTGCAGAGGAAGACAAAGTCAGGTCGCGCCCATCACATCATTCCCCCATTGTGTGCACGTACGATGTTCTAAAGGCTCATCATCATCTTCATGTCATCGCGCAACAATGAAAACGTGCGGAGACAACGCAGGTCATTCAGAGCGGTCGCATTTTATCCCAGTGATATGAATGCTATCACATAAAGAGCTTGTGCGGCGTTAAAGAAAAAAAAAAGAATGAGGTGCTAACCTGTCCCTTGACAGCTCCGGGTCTTTGATCCGATGTGAGATGACGAGTTAATAAACGGCATCCGCCGACTACGGCGGGGGGTGGGGTGTCTCCGGGGATTTACTCGAAATCAGAATCAACAGCAGTAATGCGCAGCAGCGCATATACTTGGACTCAAAGAAAAGAGAGAGAGAGAGAGAGAGAGAGAGAGAGAGAGAGAGAGAGAGAGAGAGAGAGAGAGAGAGAGAGAGAGAGAGAGAGAGAGAGAGACTGCAGTTTCGCTGGAAAGGCGAAGCAGTTTAGTGATAGTCAAGTATGCGACAATTACACGAAGGAAGTTTACACCACCGAGAGGATGCAGGCTGGGAAATTGAACTGACGCCTATTATGAGGTCTTGTATATACTCATATAGCGCCATATAGCGCTCGTGATCAATTCTTACAGGTCACACGAAGTTTCTTCAAGCGCACGACATATATATATATATATATATATATATATATATATATATATATATATATATATTGTCACGTGGTAGTGACGGTGAAGAAAGCAAAGCAGTGAATTGCGAAACTTGCGTTTCATTGCATTGGGCGAACTTGTGCCCACAAGAGCAAGTTATGCTATGTTCAGACTACGTTCGTAAGGCACCGATTTTTCGTAACATGCGTAAGCGGAAGCCCAACAAGCGTATGCGTCTAGTTCAGGCTGCGAACGTAAAGGTACCAACGTGCGCAATTCAGGCGAAAATCGTGGGTGAGAGTGCTAAAGGGTCGGCAACATTTACGACTGTGATATTACAACCATTGCGACACAGCCAATGACCGATAAGATTTCGGTTTTCAACAACCGGTGACGACACTTCCGTCCTCCCGTCTGCAGACAGCTCCGGGCGCGGGAAGTGCCATTCCGCCATTCCGTGCGCACGATTAGGTTGGATGTGTTCGTGAAAATTTGTGCATTGTGCCTAGCGAGAATGTTTTCAGTTAATGTGGTTTATCCGCCGAGGAAATCGATGGCCGCAGATGCGTGCTCTGAACTTCGATGAATGGTCTCACTAGGTTTTCAAGGAAGCGGAACTGCTGGCGCGACATGCGCATGAAGTTACGAAACATCGCAGCGTCACCAACTCTCTAGAATAGCAGCTTGGGCTTGTTGGTTTTCCATCCTGCTAGTAACAGCGCAAAATGTAGACAAGAGACGAGACAAGAAGACACCACAATCGCTGACTTTCAACAACGTTTATTCCGAAAGAAACACCAACTCGGAGCTTGGCGAAAAGGTTGTGAAAATCGCCGTCCACGGCCCTGTCTAGAAATACTTGCCGCACCCAAACTCTTCTGCCTCGCCTTCGTCGTCTTTGGGCGATTGAATACATGACTATAAGTTTGTTTTGATTGTGAATTTCTTCGATCTCGGCCAGCGCTCGCATGTTGACAGGAGCCATATTGGACCGCTGGTGACGTCGTTTCTTCAGCTCCAAATTTGATTGGCCTGTTGTAAAAGCCGTAATTTACGCAGCAGTAAATGTGAACAAAGGTGCCGCCTTAACTGCCGTAACGTTTTTTACAGCCGTTACGTTCGATACGCCGAAAGAGCTGTTACGCGCGTTACGACCGTAGTGTGAACACAGCTTTACACTAAAAGGACAGCAATAGCGGCGAACACGATCGGCGGTCGTCGAAATCTGATCAGCGGGCCAAGGTCGTCGGCTTTTATACATCAGTCGTAGAATGTTCCAGAGTAATCGCTGGGACCCGCGTGTCTACCACAAAATTCTACACTATTCGCGTCGAGCATACATGCAATCAGATTACACAAGGTTCGGTGACAGAAAGCGGACTGAACCATTGATAACATTCCAGAAACTGCCGTTACATGCAGGCGCGTCCTGCGACACGCGTCTCTCTCTCTCTCTCTCTCTCTCTCTCTCTCTCTCTCTCTCTCTCTCTATATATATATATATATATATATATATATATATATATATATATATATATATATATATATATATATATATATATATATATAAACGGGAAGAAAGGGGGTTAACCGAGGGGCCCGATTTTTATTAGTCATATCATAAGAAGCCAACCAACACCGACACCAAGGACAACATAGGGGAAATTACTTGTGCTTAATAAATGAAATAATGAAACGATAAATTAATGGAAATGAAAGTGGATGAAAAAACAACTTGCCGCGGGTGGGGAACGATCCCACAACCTTCGCATTTCGCGTGCGATGCTCTACCAATTAAGCTACCGCGGCACCGTTTCGCCATCCACTTTCTTGGGTATTCATGTTTCCAAATAGAACCCTGGGAGTGTTAGCCAGCGGCTCCCCCCCCCCCCCCCCCCTTTGGCGGTGGATGTGGAACATCCTTTCTGCCGCAGGCATCACGAGAACGTTATCTTTGTGGGTGAAGCATTCGAGAAGAAAGGGTGAAACCCCCTTATTATTTCTCGTATATATATATATATATATATATATATATATATGGCGCTCGGAAATCTGGTCGCCTCCCAACCCCACCCCCTTCTCGGAAAAATGAAAGCTCTCCGCCTATGCCTGGTGGTGTCACTGGAGGTCGCATATTCTATTACAGATAATGACAGGTGCGTCTGCGTTTGCCTGTACGCGAGACTTAAGTGCACGAGACATGATATTTAGAAAGACTGGGTCCTTACATGGCGGCGCCAATATGATGACAGCGAGAAGCGCGCTGGATGACAGCTGTGCATTACAATTTATGTCGAGTTCATACAAACGTGGCTTACAAGTTTAAGGCTGCAGTGTGTGGGTTAGTGTAATGTTACATTTATTAACCAAATATATATACATAAGTTTAGCAAGATAGATAATTAAATAGAAAGATACGTAGTCAAGTATCTCTGGCTTTTATATAAGACATACATACATACATACATACATACATACATACATACATACATACATACATACATACATACATACATACATACATACATACATACATACATACATACATACATACATGACATGATTATATGCTACGCGAGATGGATATTTGGTAGTATTACTTTAGAAATGAAGATTAGGAACGACTGGCTCAAATAGAGGCTATCTTCTAGAACTTTGATACAGAAGCGATCTGAGTTGAACGGAAGTATCGTTTTTCGCTTTTTTCGTACAAACAGTTATTCGTGTCGAGACGTTCCGTTGGTTATACGGCAAGCTAATCGAACGCGCAGTAAGTGCAGCTGGTAGCACGAGACACCACTCCTAAGTGCAGCGTTCCAAAAGCCCCTTTTATTTCGCAACCTGTCCCCATATTCCTATGAAGGCACCACTGATCATTCATATAATTTCTATGTTGCTTCTACATCTTGGTTTACGTGAATGCGCACTTAGAGCACTGTCATTCATGGATCAGTCAGCAAATGAGAACATCCGTCTACGAGGAGGTTTTTAGACATCTTTCATAACATGGATGTCGAGCACATGGAGACCTAGGAAATCACACATTCTCGTTACGGCTACTGTCCGTCGTAGCTAGACTGGCTAGTTTGTAGCTCAGGGCTGTTGCCACCGAAAACGGGGGTACCAAACAGAAGGCAATAATGTTCAGAAGGAGCTTCCTGCGAATTAGCCAAGTCTCTCGAGTGTTGCATGGGTGAAGGTGTGTTGTGCGGGTCATTCATACATTCAGGAGTAAGTGAAGTTGGTGGGGAATTGGCTCCTGGGACAAGGTGTCGACGATTCATTACAAGGACACTGTTGGGCGCCTAAACCCCATAAAAGCGTGGCCTTTGAGAAGGCCACTCAGAACTGCAATCCACACCTTAGCGTCCTGCCCCATACTACCTCCCCTTCTTCAAGGGCACGAATATATTTTTGGGGCGTGGAGGGTATTGTGGTCCTTTGCCTGAGACTGACGTTGTCTTCAACCACGGCTAGCCCGGAATGAGCTTCGTTGGAGTAACTGAGATTCACGTCCGAAGGGAGCGAATGCTTTGAAATAACAATGCGGCAATCACTTAACAGCTGACATCAATTTCCTTGTTTTCACGCTGTCTGATTACAGAAATAAATATGAACACGCCGCGCGTGGTCTTCGTGCAATTGGTGGTTTATAAAGAAAAAAAGAAAAAAGAGACCTCGACAAAAGACCCTGCTGCAATAAAAACTGGCCCATGTCAGTGCGGAGGCATGCTTACGGCCCTCCGGTTGTCGCGACAGCGACAATTTTTGCTGGAATAAAGCGAAGCAACATTAAGCGACGCGTCTTACCAAACTGCATGCTTCACGCTTATTAAAAAATGGAAACAGACTTCGCTCGTGCTTCTCGATCAGTTTCACTAAGACGCGTCAACGGAAGATATGTGTCAGATGTGTCGCAACCATGTTAAAGTAAGATTAGGAGAAGCCCGCCTACAGAACCGGTGTGAAGTGGCCGTATGCAGATTATTGCGAGGACGAGAAACCGAAGCTGCTGGTTGGCGTCTTATCGTGCGACTTTGCTCGCTTCCAGATCTAGGTTGCAGAGCAAAGGCTAAGATAGCATCCTGTTGAGGCAATTGCTAATTAAATTTTCGGTCGCAATTAAACTCTTCGGTCGCGATCGCGCCCGAAGAGGGCACGATCGCGACCTCTTCGGCAGTGGTGGAGGAGTGTGTGCGCACTGTAGCGGCGCTGATGAGAGTGGTGGTTGACGTCGCTACGCAGGCTACGTATGTGTTAGAGTCGCATTTCGCCGCGTCTACGTACACGGCATGTTCGTCGGCGGAGTAGGTGACGTCTAAGGCTTGTGCCTTCAGTTGGCGGCGCCTATCGTGGCGGCCGGGTAGCATATATCCTTGGCCATGGGTTTGATGACCAGCTGACTGCAGACTCCAGTCGGGAGTGGAGCAGTGGGGTGGATATCACCTAGTAGGGTTGATGTTAAGACGGTTAAGAATGTAACGACCGTGTTCGGTGCGAGAAAGATGGTGTATCTGTACAGTCATGTGTGCCTCTATCAGCTCTGTGTGGGTGTTCTATACTCCAAGCTGGAGGAGACGCTGTGTGCTGGCGGACTGGGGCAGTCCCATTGCCGCCTTGTACGCCGAGTGGATGATGCTATTTACCGCCTCTTTGTCATTGCGGCGGAGGTGGTAATAAGGGCATGTGTAGACAATCCTACTAATGAGGTAGGCTTGTGTGAAGCGGCAGAGGTCGGTCTCCCGCACTGCCCCGCGGCAAGTGGCAATGCGGCGGATTAGGCCGTTGATTTGGTGGGCTGTGGTTCGGAGGCGTTGGATGGCTTCCGAGTTCTGCGTATTGTTCTCCACCAGCACGCCTAACACGCGCATGGTCTGTACGGGGGGTATGGGGTGGGCGGCAATGTTGAGCGTGATCGGTTCTTGAAGGTCGGGGACGGGTCGGTGAACACGTCTGTCTCGTATAACTAACAGTTCAGACTTGGTCGGCAAATAAACGAGACTGTTTGCCTGCACGCAAGTGTGGACGGTGTCGATTGCCTGTTGACGTGAATCTTGTATCTCCCCGTCCGAGCCAGAGTTTGTCCAGAGGGTGATATCGTTGGCGTATATTGAGTGCTTAATGTGGGGTATGGTGTCGAGAAGTGTGGGAAGGCCTCGAATAGTAATGTTGAATAGGAACGGGGACAAAGCTCCCTGTAGTGTTTCCCGGGTGCCCATGGTGACTTTGTCACTGCAGAGGTCTCCAATGTGGAGTTCAGCAGTGCGGTCGTTCAGAAAGTTGGCAATACAGTTGTAGGTGTGAGTGCCTACATCCATCTGCGAGAGGTTGGTCAGTATAGAAGCGTGCGACACGATGTCGAACGCTTTACTGACGTCGAGGCCGATAATGGTGCGTGTCGTCCGGATTGGACCCGGGTCGAGCATGTCGTCTTGTATCTGCCACATGATGTCCTAGGTCTGCGTGAGTGTGGAGTCTGTTTAGAACTACGTGCTCCATAACCTTCCCCAGGCACGACGTGAGCGAGGTGGGCCGGAGGTTGCCCAGATCGAGTCGTTTGCCATGGTTTGGTTATGGAGATTACGTTGGCATGCTTCCAGGAGTCTGGAAGGCGACCTTCATGCCAGTGGTGGTTGAAAATGTCCGCAAGTGCTGCGACCGACTGGTCGTCGAGGTTGCGGAGCATTTTGTTGGTGATACGGTCATCGCCGACGGCCGCGGTAGTCTTGATGCGGTTGAGAACGGCGCGGACTTCCGACGCCATGATGTCTCTTTCCATGTCCATGTCTCTGTCCATGTCCATGTCCACCCCAACTGGGACGCTTTCCGGTACGTACGAGCTCAGAGTCCGCAAAGCCCCATAGACGACCTCGACACATGGACAGATACTCTGCTCCGCGACGCAGCCAACGCCACCTTCACAGTCACCCAGGAGGAGGGTGGCCCCACTCCAGATGCTGGCCCAGGGGCCTGCGTGCCCCGAACACCTTTGTTTGAATAAAGTTTTTAACAACAACATCGAGATGCTAAACTCATGCAAATGTGGGAGGCCCAGCGCAGCCTCCACGCTCGCTGGCTCCGACGCTAACACAACCGCCCTCTCAGCTTCGCCTCGCTCGCCTCGAACGAGAGATCGAAGCCTACTCAACCAAACTTTGTCAGGAACAATGGCATCAGACTTGCGACCGACTAAACGGGCAGTTGCGATGCAAGAACACAAGGTTTCTGCTCAAGCACTTGCTTCATCCGACCCACAGCAAGTCTGCATCACACAAGAATCTCAACCACGTTATACACGCGTTTCCAGGCACGAACCAGGAACTCCTCGTTGCCTTGAAAGACAAATACATCAACACCTCTACAGACATTCCCACACCCTTAAATTACAAAGGCTCTCAGAACCCAGACACTCCGGCTTAGCAGCGCAACGCCAAAGCTAGAACGCCACCATGGCGGGTCATGTAAAAAAGATGGCTCGAGGTTTATTTTGGGATGGGGTTTGATAGAGCTAAGTATGGCTGACTATGCAAGCCTTGCATGCAGATAACCGCAGTGTATTGAATGTAGTTTTAGTGTAAGTCGATAGAGTGAACCAATCAATGCGTCAAAAAAAGAAAAAAAGAAGATGCGAGGGATTGATAGACTGATCGACAAAGAAGATCAAAGCCTCCTGACCGCACGCTAGCTGTCTAGCGCGCGGCTGCATGCATGCGCAGAAGAGAAATAAAGTGTAGTAATGGGCAATAAAATTCCACAATAATGTATCGTCGTGTATTATGAAACACTAGTCAAGAACAACGGCAAGACTTTGTTTTTGGAGCCGCTCATCGATTTCATCAAAGCAGCGAAAAGGCTGATTGCATCGGCGTAGAAAAACAAGCGTTGTGCAGGGGCCGCTATACAAGTTTCACGCGTTCGGCTCATTGGAGCGCGACTATATGGTTTCGAAACAAGCGTAATTCACGTCGCCCCACAATTACGTTCACCTTGGTCGTTCGTGTTTGTAGGGAGGGAGCTTGCACATGAAAGCGGCTTCGCTTACACACGCAATGTTAGTGGATGACCATATCGCAGGTGGGCAATTCTCTGCGCGCGAGAAAAGAGCTCGTTAAGGTGCATGCATGGACCGGTACGCGGACGCATTTGCATATAAATGGGCTCGATGCGAGCAGCGGAATTCAGGTTCGCGCGCAGTGGTTCAAGACAGCCAGGATGCTTCCCCGTGCCCAGATTAGTTTAGCTCGCCGAAGCCGCAAACAGTTTCAGTCAGGTCGGGAGAAGTACTTTCGACGGAATGCCTTAGATTGGGAAGCGGCCGGGTACGTTGTCGACTCGTTTGAGGAGGCCCTTATCATTTGAGGTCGCTGCCCTCTGAACTATCAGCGCTCTTATCGGCGCTCCATAAACTATGACTTCCTCAATCATTTCCTTTAGTGATCAGCCACCTGGAACGCCGGCTCTTCCCAACTGACTCATTAGTTGTTTTTCAGTCTAGGGATTTCTGCCGTTTCCACCGCAACCACGAGAGTGGAGCCTGTGCACTAGCTACTCACGCGGACGCGTTGACGCGCAGATAGCACTGGCACAAGAGTTTCCGCCCGCCCTGGAAGGACCAGCCTGTACGCTATCGCGGGAGCGCTAATCGGGCAAACAGGGACAACAAATACACACGCGCCACCAGGCAGCACAGGAAGCTAGTTTACCCTACGTTTGCATGCGGAGGAACCTGTCGCAGAAATGCAAATATTTTCAGTTAAATAAGCGTTTCCTTTTGCTAAGTAAAGTAAGTGAATAAAGAATGAATGAATGAATGAATGAAGGAAGGAAGGAAGGAAGGAAGGAAGGAAGGAAGGAACGAACGAACGAACGAACGAACGAACGAACGAACGAACGAACGAACGAACGAACGAACGAACGAACGAACGAACGAACGAACGAACGAACGAACGAAGCTGACAGACGGATGGACTCGAGGCTTTTTGATGAGTGAAATTTTGCAGGGGACGACTGGTGAAATATATTTTATGTACGCAACGCTAAGGAGCAAAGCAAGTGTTCCACATAGGGGAGACAGAGAGAGAGAGAGAAAGAGAGAAAAGAAGGAAAGGCGGAAGGTCGAAAAGGGAAACGACGCCAGAAAATGCGTTCTCGTTTCATTATTATTCTCCGGGTTGCGCTGGTACTCCCAGAGTCCGCCCTGTTTACCTCGACACTCGACTCTCGCAGGGCGTGTTTGCGCCGCCACTTTGTTGTCCACACGCGTCGCACATTCGAGAGGCCGTCCTTATTTTCTGTCTGCTCTCTCGTCCGTGGTTTGCCTTTCATTCTTTTTCTCTGCGTTTCCTACCAAGCAGGTAGGCCAAGTGTCCTATCTGTGGATACAGTTGGCGCAACATTGCACAGCGCTATCTATATTTCTAGCTGCGCTGCCAGCTCGCACGTTTCTTGCGCACCCACGGAACCGCGTCCAAGAGCACTCATGCACGTGGAGATCAGCGCCACTTCCTCAATTTGATGCGAAGCCTCTGTCTTGCGATATGTTGAACAGTAGAACATGCAAGCACACTGGCGAATAGTTTTCTCTTAAACGAGCGCACACATGGCGCAAGTAGCCCATGAAGGTGCTATAGGAATTGAGCAATCAAAAGTGTGGCCACATCCTAACCGCCCACGTGACTACGTGCACAGTCTGCGGATATATGACCTATACCGTAAATCCCTGCTTAATTTCATTGAACAGAAGAAATTATTTATGCGAAATTGAAGAAGCTTCACCCTTTTAGTGCCACATGGCACATGGTAAACATATGAATTAAAAGAAATAATTAGGAGCACTCTGAAACATTCCGAAAAAGAACATTGCAGAACGAAGAAATGAGTTGAACATTTCAACATGTGCAAAATAAGTAAAAACAAAAACATTTTCCCATCGTACTTTCGCAAGGGCAAACAGCTGGCAAGAACACAGTAATGTGATTAGTTTAGAATCCAAGCACGTTTAAAGCATAATTGTTAAACGTGCTATAGTACATAGTACTGGCGCCTTTCTTTTTTCCAGATTTTGTCGAATAACGATGTTAGATTCGTCGGTCTTAGTTCCCGATCAGGCTTCTAGAAGAATGTGACTGCACAAAAAATTTAAAACACAGATATTGTATCAACAGAGGAATATAATTTGGTAACAACAGCGTTTTGTGTAAATTAGCGTAATAGTCGGTATTTATATTGTAAACAATATCATTTCAGAAAGAGCGGGAAATCAAGTATACCTTGTGGTTCTTACCCGTGAGCAAAAGTACATGGACCACCGAGTCGCTGAAAAAACTAAATTTCTTTGTAACTAACATGCATAAACTGAAATTGTCGAGCACACTGGAAAGTTCACAATGCCAAGTTTGTACTGCAGTGCTCAATTTGAAGTTGCATTCATAGGCAAAGGAAGAAATTGGCTTTATCGGGCAATCCCTGGTCCATATACTTTTGCTCACGGGTGTATATTGAGGCCTACCGTCAAAGGGAACATTCCTGTATGCATGTTCCCTTTGACGGAAGACCTATGTGCAGGTGGATGCGCAATTACAGCAGACAGCAGCCTTGACATCGGTATACCTTCAAACACAAGGCTTGACTGTGTCGACCGAGTAATGTCCATTGATTGCGTTTACGTGTCAACCAATGACGCCATAACCAGTCTCCATTAATGGACCCGCTATAAACTGGGGAAGACCTATCGATTCTTGGGTGTAATAATAGACCGAAATCTTTGCTGGAGCTCTGATTACGCGCACAGTGAAGGAAAAACTGTGGTTGATTACCCATGTGCCGAGATTCATGCGCGGGAGAACATGGGGCACATCTGTACGCTCCATGCTTCGCTTGTACAGAGCTCTATTTCTAGGATTTCTACGCTACATCCTTCTAGTGTTGTCCAGTACGTGCAAGTCAAATGTTTGCTCATTGGAGAGCTTACAGCTAAGGCCGAGCATTGCGCACATGTTTAGGAGCTCGTCCCTGTGCGTCGACAACTGCAACAATTCTACTCGCCAAAGATAATGCCATCCAAACATATGTTGCTGTTGATCGTCTCAGGGCGCATATTCGTCATCTTTCCCACGTTCCCGATCACCAATTGGCGCTCTTGCCCTCGCACAGGCCCTGTGCCACGCTTTCTGAAGCGCCGATATTGTCTTCCATCAGGATACACACCAGCAGCAAGGCCTTCGTTCCCCTTGTGGAATCTACAACAGCCTCAGGTGCGTCTAAGTATTCCTGGTGTAAAGAAGGAGACCAATCACCCCAAAAATAGCATTGAAACAGATGACGCTGCTATTAATGAATGAGACACACGGGGACCGAATGCACATCTACGTCGATGATCGTTCTGTCTCACCTACCAGCTCTTCACGTGCCGTTGTCATTCCGGCCACGAAAAGCCCAATCAAATTCAAACTCTCACACATGACAGCATCAACGGCGGCAGAGCTTGCTGCCCTGTGCGCTGCTGTAAAATACCTCCTGCAGGAGACACCGCGGAAATGGGTCGTCTTTTGCGACTCTAAGGCAGCACTTCAGAATCTGTATTTGCCCTATATCACAGGACTCATGAGCAGCTGGAATATGAGTTAAGAGGGGGCCATAATCAAGCTGTCGGCAACGGGCACGAAATCAAATTACAATGGCTGCCCGGACATACCAGCATTACCGGCAATGATCTCGCCGACGAAACCTCCCGGTACGCCTATGCAGAAACCCGACCAGTTTCGGTGCACTTTTCCAGAACCGACGCTGCAAGAAAGCTTCCTTTCATGGCAAAAGCCATGAACCATAAACAGTGGTCTTCTCCCAACCTCCTGAAGTGTCATCTTCATACACTTGATTCATTCCTAAAGCTACAAGTGCCTTCAAAAGCTTGTCGTTCTGAGGGAACAGTGTTGCGCCACCTCTGGCTGGAGGTGGCTTCTACGAAGGCCTGCTCGTTCCGTATCGGCATAGGGGATACGCCCATGTGCGGTTCTTGTGGAACCACAGAAACGATTGAACACATCTTATATCTCTGTCCCCGGTATGACGTCGAGCGTGAACCTCTCCGGGCAGCATGAACCGGCTGCGACCATTTTGAGAAATGAAAATCCCTGAACCATGACTGCATGCATCGATGGCACAGAAACCTACGAAATCGTTACTGCAGTACCTTGCAGCGGCACGACTATCGCCTCCAGAGCCGGCGAAGAAGAAAACGGCTCATGTGCATGTATTGCGAGAAAACACGCTGGCGCTCGACTGAGTGACCGTTCTCTAGATCGCGCGGCCCCATGGCTGACAGGCCTCAATAAATCGTGGCTACGGTGGCTAAATCTTCGCGCCGACTCGAAGAAATTGGTGACCCGGACTTGACCCGGACCCGGATCTTAAGCCGACGGGTCTTGGCGACCGTTTGCAGACCCGGTACGTATCTTCAAATGTGCGCAAGACTGTGCTCAATCTCTCTCGCTTTCTTTTAATCACTATATCTGCTTCCCCCATTGTAAGGTAGCAAACCGGACGTACGTTTGGTTAACCCCCCTGCCTTTCCTCTCTCTTTCTCTCCGTACTATGCGCAGCTCACTTTTCTGGCGCGCCACAGACATGCGCTTCAGAGTCATCGATCAAGATCAAATGAAGGCACGATCAAAAAAATATTTCACCCATTTTCTTACACAGCACAGAGGCACTAGTGTTTCAATCGCTGATTAGATTCGCACAGTCTTTCTGGCGCGCTAGCTGCAACTGCCGACTCAAGTTAAGTTGTATGGGGTGGCGTTAGTAGACAAGGACTTAGACACAAAGACACATACGGGAGCGCTCCATGTGCCTCACTCAGTTCTTTTCTTTTAGCACATTTTCGCACAGTGTATTAATTTATTAATTACCAACATGCTCAAGAAGCTGCACTCCTGAATTTACGTCATTGCACGTCACTGCAAAGGGGTATAGAAGAGTCACCAATAATAAAACCCAATTTGTCCGCAGTAAAGCCGGACAATTGCACACTTTCCATAGAAAGCTTTCGCGCATTTTCTCTATACTCATGCGTTCCGTTTAACATTGAGCCCCACTATACACTGGCCGTGCAGAGTTATGCCGTATCTCGCGACATTGTGTAGCTTCGCTCATAATATCCCGCTGCGAGTGCATATGAACCGAGAGGTAACGATAAAACATATACGGCGGTGAGCTTATTTATCAGCGAAAAACAGAATACCGATGGCTTTGCGAGTTTTGTCAGGAATTGACAAATTGTTTTACCAACGGTAATCTCCTGCTTGTCCGATTGGCAACATACATGTCGGAAAGTGCATACATAAATAATGGCGGGCAAGACCGTCCATAAAGTAGCCAATGCGAGAGAACTCGAGAAAGACATGCTCTTCACAGCCGTCGATTCAGATCAAATGAAGGCGCGATCAAAAAATACATCACCTATTTTCTTACACAGCTCAAAAGCTCTAGTATTTCTATGACTGATTAGATTTGCTCAGTATTTATCGAGATCGAAGCGCTACAAGTGCGTTTTGGCATCAGTTGCGCCGTCGCCTCACCATCTACGCGCGGGTGTAATTTTGGTTATAATACTCGATGAGCTCATCCTGTATACCGTAAACGATTTTTCACTTTGCGTTGGTAAGGCTCATTACATTGTCCTATTATGCCTTATCTCCTACGAAGGCATATCAATGTGTGTATATTGCGATCCATAAAAAACTAGCTTTCTGTGGCCCTTTTTACTGACCGGGGGCTGCTCATATCCTGTGACTTTGGTCGTTTCCAAGTACGAGAGTTTGAGTCCACTGGAAATCCTTTAGGTATAGGTCGGCTCAGGGATCAAATCGCTGTCATCCGTCTACGATTAGCACGAAACTATAGAGAAAACCGATATGGGCCTGTCTTCAGGAAGGCTTCACCGTTAAAGAAAATTTTAGCATTTCACCGTTGGTGGATGGGCGAGCTTTCGTTTTCATAGTTCTTTTCGCGGGGTGACACCATCATTTTGGGAGCCGGTTTTCCGACGAGCACACTTACGTTCCGTGTGGCATAGAGACAAATTTTATAGAAATGTTGCAGAAGCGACTTGGAAAATACCTTATCTATAAGAAATGGCTCATAGCCGTCATGAAGGAGCGTGTAGTATGCGCGGGGGAGAGGGGGGGTGTAGAGGAAAAGGAAACGCGCTCAAAGCAGGTGCTACGCACCCATTGCAGTACAGCAGCAGAACACTTCGGACGTTACGCATGGTATTCAGATAACGGACACTAGGTAAAACAGGACAAGAGACAATGGACGGCAGATGGTTGGGGCGTTGCCGTGCGATTTCGAAGTTCTCTCTGCGCACGCCTCTTTCTGCAGGAAGGAATTCACGTTGGCTGTGTGATTTGAATCTCGTGAATTATTGAGCACGTGAAAATAAATATGATACCGGCAAACGAAAACTTAAGGAGAGTATCTTAGATTACAAGCCTCCTCTGCCAAGTTGCGAGGGAAGTAAGAATTTGCGCAAGTACTCTGCGTAAACAACGCGTCTATATTTAGTATACTTTGGCGGCGACTGCAGGACACCAAAGGGGCAACAAGACAGCAAATTGGAACTCGGATTGAACTGTGAGTTGGAGGCTCACCGAGGCCTCCGCCTGCCAGAGGTGTATAAGATCGCCTGTTGTTCTATGCGACCCCGCCCCATAAATGTAGCTGCCGTAGCTGTATGTACGTAAGTTGTCATAGCGGTATACTACTGCTACGGGTACGGTGTTATACGGTATAGCTCCCGTGCGTATCAACGGTGAGGAACACTGTAGCGGTGCGAATAGCGTGAAATAGAACCGTGTCCAGTGTTTTCCATATAATCCAGGTGCGGCGTTTCCAATTTACTGCGGTCGCTTCAATATCGGCACCGAAGCGAACGCACCACCACGACGCGACAACTAATGTGTCAGTGCGCGCTTAAAGCCGCGGTGCAAGATAGCGAGCACCGAGGCCACGTCAGCGGCTTCGTGAATTGTGCACGTAGACTGGGATGCACGAGACCATCGCGCACGTTCTCCGTCGCCTCCTTTTTTTAGCCTTGCGCCAAGGACGACGTGGAGGCAGAGGACGACACGAAGCCTCAAAACATTCCAAAAGTTATTCCTAGACCGAGATAAGAGCGATGGCCGGACGGCTTTATCGTCTCGTTCGCCTCCGAGGCAACTTATCGCTATCGCTCTCGCACTCCATGCCAGACGAAAAATAAAGCAGAAAAGGAAGAGAGCGAAGAGAAAGGTAAAAAGAAAGATGCCATCTGTTTCTTTAATACTGTGCAGCACTGGTGAAGCATCGCGGGGGGGTGGAGTACGTTGCTTGTACTATTTGCTTGCGCGATGCAGAAATTAGGGGTGTTTAGACGGCAGCCATGCGCTTTACATAAAGCATGAACGAAGCAAGTAGCATTACTCGTTTCCGCATGTGGAGGAACGACTTTTTTAAAATTTCGTTTTTATAACCTCAATTAAGCGAATTGTACATAACGTGGCCTCACGACGCTTGTTTCGCAGCGCCCGCTCGCCAGCAGAGGGCGCGGACGCGAATACTTACAATCGGTCCCTAATCACACAGGCGTTTGCGCAATGGACTTCAAACGTTGTTTTTGAAAACGCTGTCCTCTATTAGTGAGGCACCGCGTATGCAAGGCGCAGCAAACCGAGAGCAGACTTAAGCTGCTTCGAGCCACCGCTAGGGGACTCTCGGTGGAGACGCGACGCCGGAGTTCTCCGATAGCAGACCCAGTGCAAACCCAGTGCCGCCCCCTTTCCCTGTGTTCATCATCCCGGTACTCGCAGAGAGGGCATCTCGTGCCTCGCAGCGTGGGCGGCGCTTAGAGCTTGGATTTATACAAGTCTCGCGCCGGTCCGATAAGAGCGCACAAGTTGTTCCCGCGTCTCCGCGTCTGGGAGCTGCTTCTGTTTGTTGGATCAAGCTACGATCTCTGCAGTAAGTGCATTGCTTTAGACGTTTGCATAGTGATGGACCGTCGCGTACGTGCACCGAACTCTTCTCACTGGAGTGTGTCCTGGATAAAAAGACGGAGGGAAAATTGAGCAATATGCACTTTAATATCTCAGCTATGATGTTGCTGGCCGACCCTAAATACAGCACTCAAAAGTAATTGTCAAAAGTTCTTATTATTATTATGATTAGTTTTAATTATTCTTATTAATTTATAATTTTGTTTGATCTAAAGTGTTGTGATAGACTCGGCGTATCTTTCCTTAAAATGTTTTGAACGTCTAAAGGAGGCCCGTATGAGTCTGATTTCTGCCGCGACATCAGCCCCTTGATGGAATAATGCTAAAATGTGTTCTTGAGTTCAGTACGTTTTTTGTGTGTACAGTTAGTTCCAGGAATAGTTGATAGCAGAAATAATTAAGCTCTATTATCACTTGAAATAAAGAGGCCGCGAATTCATCTTTCAGTGGTTGCCTGGCCGACCGGAGTTGTTGAGTGGCAACTCCGGAGTTGGAATGATTCCGTTATGATTCCACATTATCAGTCACTTGGAACAGAATGGGACTGAAATGATAGCATCAGTCTTGTAGATGGAATGGAACTGGCACATATTCTCGGAGCGCTAAATGTTGATTTTAAGAAAGATTAGCAAGAAAGCCGGCAAACTGCCGATTAGAATAATCTATATTTCACCAATTCATGGCATTTCTCGATTTCTCGATGAATTCAGTATCTACCGTTTAGGCAACCCCATGTGGCGTGGTAATTATAAACAACATCGTACCTTGCACATTCTACGCTTCTGAAGACCCGGAAGCCTCTCTTCGTTACAATGTTGAAGTGCATTTAAAGGCGGCAACATTAAGTTGGAGACACCGCCTTCACTTTTAGTGAAGAAGTTTAGTTGGGTAACTCCTTACCTTTACTTAGCTAATTCCTTATCATTTATGCAAGGCATTCAGTTGTCAAGAATTACTTATTTAGCGAGGACGTGGTCGACCTAAAGGGAACGTGCCAAAGATGGCGACATCTCATAAGGTTGCACCCTGCGAGAGTCTATACGGTGATTTGGAACGCGCGCCATATTTTTTCACACACTGCCGACTATCCAGAAGGCGAGGTAACAGGCTGTCAAAGGGATGTGCTGGAATGTGATGCGCATTAATAATTATGCAAAACAACAAAACAATATGAAACAGAAAAAAAGCACTGCAGGCTTCAACCATTCCTTAAGCTATGAACTCATTTACTCCGAGAGGAGGACGATGAAGTGCTTTTTCTGTGGAACACAATCTGCCCGTCTCCATGATTTTTTGGATTTTTCACTGTTGTTGTGGGGTCTGCCGCCCCACAAACCGCGGTGATGGACGTGCAACGTCCCGAGGCTCCATCCGGCTCCTGTTCACCAGCGGGAATCGCCTCGAGGAAGCGAGGAAATACATCTAGCGACAGCGACGACACTGAGCTGTACTCCGCATCAGCTGACGAGTCATCGCAAGACGGTTTTGAAGCCGTCTTGCACCGCAAGGACGAGCGAACGATCGTCAATGCATCCTCGGTGTCACGTTCATTCATCTTAAAAAATTCGACTCAACGATGGCCTCATACCATCCTGTTTGTGCCCCAGAACTCGACTGACAATCTGCGCGTCCTGAACAGGCAAGCACTGTCCTTGTTTCTTGAGAACACCGTTCCAAACGAGAACAAGGACGTGAGGCTAAACGCACGGAAAAGTATCTTGGCCATCGACGTGATGACCCCGACTGCGCTGAGCCCTTTGCACCGTGTAACGCAGCTGGGAAACACAAGGGTTCGATCCATTGTCCCAGCGGATGGCACCAGCATTGCACGAGTCATTTATGACATTGACATTGAGATCCCCATTGCAGACCTTCCAGTGTTCATAAAACAAGCGAGGGAAAACAATGTTATTGTGGGCACCGGTCGTCTTGGTAATAAACGTTGTGTAATATTAACAATCAAGGTGACTGCCTTCCCTCCAACGTGAAGGTTGGAGGGAAGGCAGTCACCTCCAACGTGAAGAGCAACAGCAGGTGCCGCATCTAGTACAGCAAACTGCAATATCGGAGGAGGTACGACATGCAGGTCAGCAAGTGGTATAGCTATTAATGAATGCCATTCGCGTTTTGCTGAACATCATGAACATAACGTCATTCAGAAGTGCACTGCAGGTACTGGACACTAAGTCCGGTGCTGGCAGCCCTTGAATAAACCATGCCTCAGCAACTATCTTTTCGGGAGGAGGTCCGAAAAGCAGCAATTTTTCAGTGGAATGCCCGGGCACTCCAATCGCGCATCGCCGATTTCCGACGATTCGTGTACGCCAACAAGTTTCCCATCATCATCTACGAGCCGAACTTATTGAACTCAATCAGGCCACCCGGTTACGAATCATTTATGTCACCAACTATTGGTGAAAACAGCAAGGTTATGTTGTTTATTCTCCGTGATCTCACTTACATGCTTCACCCTGTACCGCCTCATGACGATAACCAGTACGTGTGCTTAACAGTAAAGAAGAGAAGACTTACCGTTACCGTTGTGGGTACCTGCATACTTATCGCCACCAAGTAGATTTGATTATAAAAGATCACGAGACATCCTGTCAACATCTCCTGCTCCATGGATTATGATCGGGGATTTCAACGCTGATCATACACTCTGGGGAAGTACGAAAATCAACGCGAAAGGCAGAGACTTGTACTCTTTCGCCTGCGACAGCGAACTCTGGTTTTTAAATGACAGCAGTCGTACATTTCTGCGTGGCTCCACATACAGCAGCTGTCTTGACATGGCCTTCGTCTTACGAAGTCTCGTCAGGCGTGCTGTATGGTTTACGGACATTCAAATGCATGGGAGTAACTATATTCCCACGTATGACAAGATCAGAGGACTTTCCTCTTCCAACTCAAATGATACAATGCAAAGAGTGGACTGCTCCAAATTAAAGTCTGTAACGAAAGATCTTTGTTGTCAGGGTAATTTACTACATAATCTGGAAGACACAATCAATAGCATAGTCAAAGACAATACGCGTAATCTAATGGGCTCTTCGAAATTCACTGAATTTTATATAGGATTAGAGCAACTTCGAGCAATCTGGAGACGTTCCGAACCTAGATACCGACGCACGAAGTCAATGGATGATCTACGGGCTGCTAGGCGCCTACAAAAGAAGATCCAGCGCCGGTTAGATAAACTGGAGTCACAACGCTGGACTGCTTTCCGTGAATCGCTAGACTCTCGTAAGCCACTATCGCACTTATGGAGGACGGTGCGAGGACGTAGGACCCCACCCGTACAATGGTCTCCATTCAAGACTGACCCTCTTCCAACAGCGACCAGATATTGATGACGCAGAAGACGTCTGTGCCAGATTATTCGGGCAACTCACAGCTTCAAACAACTTATCACATTACATCAGCTTCCCGCCACTACGTGACCCCCTTATGGATCTACCACTTTCCATCCATGAACTCAAGGCGGCGCTAGCTTTGTGCAGACGTAGGCCTTCACTAGGGCCTGACGGAATTTCTTACAGAGCTCTTTGTCATCTGGGTGAGGGGGTGAGGAGTGTTCTGCTTGAAATGTATAATGAATTCTGACTAACTGGCACACTTCCACCAAGCTGGAAGACAAGTCGCGTAGTTCCACTACTGAAGCCTGGCAAGCCTCCGATGGAGCTTTCATCGTATCGCCCAATTGCATTGGCGAGCTGTGTGGGCAAACTGATAGAGAGGATGATCCTGGGACGCCTGGAGTGGTACTTCGAAAACCACAACGTCTCTCCCGATGTCATGGCAGGTTTCCGACGTGGTCGCTCATTGAATGATAACGTCATTGACCTAGTTACCTACGTTCAGCACCAAAAAGGATGTAAACATTTCTGCGCTTCTTTGTTCCTCGACGTCAAAGGGGCGTACGACAACGTTACACTGAAGCCATCCTCGCCGCTCTCGAAGAGGTAGGCCTCGGTGGTCGTATGTTTAGATGGATATCTAGCTATCTCTTTATGCGATTTTTCTTTGCGAGCACCGAGGACGGCCACACTCCTATACATTACATCTACTGTGGCATTCCCCAGGGCGGCTTGCTGAGCCCCACGTTGTTTAACCTCGCTCTGACTGGTCTCCTTGATCACCTTCCAAACACAGTTAAATTATCAATGTACGCGGACGACATATGCGTTTGGGCGTCCGGAGTGGCACGTTTACAGCTGCTCGCAAGGCTCCAAAAAGCTGCCACTCAGACTATACTCCGCCTTCGCAATCAAGGCCCAGAGATTTCATCGGATAAATGTGCACCATTTACGCGTAAGCCCATGACGTACTGCAGTGTATTAATCAATGGGCAAATGATACCATTTGTGCGGTCTTACAAATTCTTGGATGTCACAGTTGACAGAGATATCTCATGGAACCCCCATATCTTGTACATGAAGAAGCGGTTGACAAGCACCTGTCACCTTCTTAAGTTCTGCACTAGAAAGACCTGGGGAATGTCCACAAGCCCTATGTTGCAACTGCATAGGGTACTTTTTCTCGGTTGTTTGCGGTACAGCTTGCCAGCATTGACTAACGCAAGTAAAACAAGCCTACGTACTATTCAAAGCGTTCAGACTGAGGCGCTTAGGATTTGTCTAGGTCTTCCTTGAAGTGCCTCATTGGCGGCAACTATTGCAATTGCCAGAGGCTTCCTCATCAAGACCCAAATCACAGTTGAAGCACTAAGAGTGAACGTAAGGCACCTTACGCTATGCAAAGGGGGAAGGCAGCTGGGGAGGATCACGTAACAGCATATTTGTTCAGAGATGGTGGACGGATTGTTCTAGAGAAACTGCCCACCCTGTATACGCAATGCCTCATGACCTCGAGCGTACCGTAATCTTGGAAGAACGCTAACATAATCCTAATCCATAAGAAAGGGGACGCCAAAGACTTGAAAAATTATAGACCGATCAGCTTACTGTCCGTTGCATACAAACTATTTACTAAGGTAATCGCAAATAGAATCAGGAACACCTTAGACTTCTGTCAAGCAAAGGACCAGGCAGGATTCTGTAAATGCTACTCAAAGATCGACCATATTCACACTATCAATCAGGGGATAGAAAATGTGCGGAATATAACCAACCCTTATATATAGCTTTCATTGATTACGAGAAAGCGTTTGATTCTGTCGAAACCTCAGCAGTCATGGAGACATTACAGAATCAGGGTGTAGAGCTGTACTTAAGAATACTGAAAGATATCTATAGCGGCTCCACAGCCACCGTAGTCCTCCATAAAGAAAGCAACAAAATCCCAATAAAGGAAGGCGTCAGGCAGGGAGATACGATCTCTCCAATGCTATTCACAGCGTGTTTACAGGAGGTATTCAGAGACCTGGACTGGGAAGAATTGGAGATAAGAGTTAATGGAAAATACCTTAGTAACTTGCGATTCGCGAATCGCAAGTTACTAATCGCAATAATCATAATCGCAATATCGCAATATCGTAATCGCAATATCATCAGCGCGCTGATGATATTGCCTTGCTTAGTAACTCAGGGCACCAATTGCAATGCATGCTAACTGACCTGGAGAGGCAAAGCAGAAGAGTGGGTCTGCAGAAAACTAAAGTGATGTATAACAGTATCGGAAGTGTACAGCAATTTACAATGGGTAGCGAGGCACTGGAAGTGCTAAGGGAATACATCTACTTAGGGCAGGTAGTGACCGCTGATCCGGATCATGAAACGGAAATAATCAGAAGAATAAGAATGGGCTGGGGTGCGTTTGGCAGGCATTCTCAGATGATGAACATCAGGTTGCCATTATCCCTCAAGAGAAAAGTGTATAATAGCTGTGTCTTACCAGTACTCACCTACGGGGCAGAAACCTGGAGGCTTACGAAAAGGGTTGTACTTAAATTGAGGACGACTCAACGAGCTATGGAAAGAAGAATGATGGATGTAACGTTAAGGGATAAGAAAAGAAGAGATTTGGTGAGGGAACAAACGCGAGTTAATGACATCTTTGTTGAAATCAAGAAAAAGAAATGGGCATGGGCAGGACATGCAATGAGGAGGAAAGATAACCGATGGTCATTAAGGGTTACGAACTGGATTCCAAGGGAAGGGAAGCGTAGCAGGGGGCGGCAGAAAGTTAGGTGGGCGGTTGAGATTAAGAAGTTTGTAGGGACGACATGGCCACAATTAGTACATGACCGGGGCAGTTGGAGAAGTATGGGAGAGGCCTTTGCCCTGCGGTGGGCGTAACCAGGATGATGATGAACATGATGAAGGCACCTGCCCGCACTCCTTGCAACCATCTAGCCTCTCTACCTGCGGACAGACCACGTGCCTCGTTCTTCCGAACAGTATCCGCACATCGTGAGCCTATACCATCTTGCTTCACACCTGGCGCGAGATCTTCGACTCCTCCTTGGTGCTTCATTCAACAAAATATCAACCTGACAATACCTGGCGTCCGGAAAAAAACAGATATCTCATCACCTGCTCTTAAACCGCTAACCTTTCTGCTATTAAATGAGAAGTACCGGTGTTGCACCCACATATACACCGACGGCTCCATCCTGCGGAAGTGCTCTACCGCAGCTGTCGCCATTCCAGCAAAAGCCACCACTATCAAGTTGAAAACATCGGACTTGACAACATCGACGGCTGCAGAACTCGCAGCGCTTTGAGTCGCACTACGCTTTATTAATGACGAACCAACACAAAAATGGTCAATTTTCTGCGACTAGAAGACGGCACTACAGTGTTAATTGTCAGCCTTAAAGCGCGATCCGCATGAACAGTTGCTACTTGAAATCACAGAAGACATGCACCACTTGACTGAGGAAGGACATGAGATAATTTTTCAGTGGCTACCAAGTCACTGCCGAGGTAACGCTTACGGAGGAGTACCTGGGTCTCATGGGGCTCAAGTGCTCCACTAAAAAGTCGGAGTTGTTGATCTTCAAATCTAAGAAGCTAGGTCGTAGGCCGAGGGGTTGGGTACCGGAAGTTGAGCCTTGCATTAGAATTCATACTAGGGAAGGGTCGGTGATACCCAAAGTTGAAGCAATCAGGGTCCTGGGTTTTGTACTTGAAGCGAACGGATCGAACATTAGAACCATTCAGCGTATTACCAAGAAAACGGAGGAGGCCATAAGACTTATAAGACGGATCTCTAATAGGCATAGGGGTTTAGGAGAAGAAGGTGCGATGCGCTTAGTTCACGCATTTATTATGTGTCATTTCTCGTATGTGGCAGCTATGCTAAATTGGAATAGGGGGGAGAAAAATAAATTGGAAGCATTAATCAGAAAAGCCATCAAGGCTGCGCTTGGTCTGCCTATGACTACGTCAAACGATATGTTGTTACGACTGGGTTTGCATAATACTTTAGATGAAATTGCTGAGGCTCAACGTACCGCACAGAGGGAGCGGTTGCTAGGTACACCAGCGGGTAGGTATATATTACAGTCAATTGAAGAATCGGTGGCTGTGTCGCACGATAGGGCGCCTCTACACGAGTTGAACGTGAACCTTAGGGCAAATATCATGGTTCGTCCATTTCCGCGGAATGTGCACCCCGTGCACAATGTAGGGAGGCGGGTCGCGAGAGCTAGGGCTTTGTTGCGAGAGGCAAAGGATCAGGAGGAGGAGTCTGCGTTTGTTGACGCCGCATGGATTAATGGTAAAAATGCTTATTCGGTGGTGGTAGTAGATGGCAAAGGGAGCGTTAGAAATGCTGCTTCCATTTATACCAAAGACCCGGGGGTTGCTGAACAGGTGGCTATTGCTCTAGCACTACTTGATTCTAGAAGAGTTTTGGTGTTTAGCGACTCGCGATCTGCGATTACAGCCTTCTCGAGAGGACTTGTTGCGGAACCGGCTAACAGACTGCTGCAGGGTAGGGATATCACTTCGCATACCGTTACTTGGTTCCCGGCGCACATGGGGACAGTGGAGGGAGCCCCGCGTAACCTCAACGAGGTGGCGCACAGGGAGGCACGAGGATTAGTGTGCCGTGTACTCCCTGAAGGGGCTGGATCTCCCGCTCCTGAGTACAGGGACCAACTGTTAACCTACAACGAAATCACCAAGCACTATTACTTAGGGCGCAGGGCATTCCCGTTGCCACATCCTAAATTAAGTAGGCCGCAGGCGGTTACATTAAGGCTTCTGCAGACACGGACGTACCCTAACCCGGTCATCATGAATAAAATTAATCCGGACTGCGGGGTTTCAGTCTATTGTAGTAAGTGTGGGGGTTTGCTCGATTTACAACACATGCTGTGGCGCTGCTTGGCGTTGGCCGGTGATGGTTCTCGAGGTGAACAGTGGTGGCAGCGAATGCTGCACAGTGAAGTGCTAGCGGACCAACTCAGGGCTGTCCAGAGGGCCCGTGTGATGGCAGAGGGGCTCGGCCTCTCTGTACCGACGTGGGAGCGGCCCGCATCAGTCCCAGACTGATCCCTCAGGACCTCAATAAAGTTCTTCATACCATACCATACCAAGTCACTGTGGTATCAGCGGCAATGAACGTGCCGATCAAGGTTCTCGTTCAGCTCATGCAGAAGACAACCGCCTATCGATCCTGCTGTCTAGGACAGATGCTGCAAGGATGCCCCGTCTACTTGCACGCCAATGCACTGCATCAGAGTGGAACGAACCACATTTTATGCACGCCCGTTTATACACCCTGAATCCAATCTTAAGCTTCCGAATTCCACCAAGACTTCCCCGAAGAGACGCGACCCTTTTGTGTAGGCTATGGTTGGGCGTTGCGTTTACGAATGCCTACGCGTTCCACATAGGTATGGCCGACACCGTAGCATGTGGCGATTGCGGCGACGCGGAGACATTCGTCATGTTCTATTGCGGTGCCCGCAGCACAGTGTGCAGAGACAATCGCTTTCCCTCCTGCTTAACCAGTTGGACGACCAGCCTCTGTCGGAAGAAAGTATTTTACAACATCGACGCGACTTAGCATCGCATCAGAAGACCGTGCAAGCGCTACTGCGATTTTTGAGATCGACCGGCCTGTGTGAACGCCTGTGATTGGAGCGCCTTTTCTGTTACCCGGTCTCTTTTTTCCCCTTTCCCCCCCCTTTCTTTTACTATTTGTTTCTTTTTCTTGTTCCTTTTTTTCTTCTCTCGCTTTTTGTCGTCTTAGAACCCCTATATACCCCACCCAAGTGCAGGGTAGCTAACCGGAAACTGACCTCTGGTTAACCTCCCCGCCTTCCCTCTCTCTCTCTCTCTACTGCCTGCCAGAGTAGCATTCTCCTACAGTGAAGACCAGAATCTTAATTTTGCTTGTTTGCTTCTTCTTCAAGTAATTGCGCTCGCCCTCTATGGCGGACGCGGTGTAAGATTACTTCGTACTCTGATTTGCTCTAATGGTATTAGAGAGATACTGGCAGCCACACCATCAAGAGATAAGAGGTGAAAAAATAGTACGTAAAATTTATAGTAATACCGAAAGTATATTACGTAACATGGTATATTACGTTGTTAAGACACCAAAATTTCTTTTTTGACACAGGCATTTTTTGTTACATATGCATTGTTTAATTTACTGGAATCGGGTAAATGGAATGGACCAGCTCAGCCACTCTCGGGAATAGCGCCGCAATGGAATGAAAGGTTTTACTCCGCAACTCTGATGCCCACTGGGGCGTACGTGGCAATGATCGAACGGATCAGGCCACACGAACATCACACGAAGAGAGTCACTGTACCGATGTCCAAATTTCAAAAACTGGGCAATCGGCCACTTTCTGTGCCGGCGCTGCTAGGACACCGCCCCCATCGCTCGTCGACCCATAAAGCGGTGAAGGCGCTTTTGTGCTTCTTAAGGACGACGGGCTTGTGTGAACGTCTGTGACTAGTAATGCAATTTCTATTAGACTTCACGCGTCAGTGAACTCACCGCTAGTTTCCTTCTTTCCTTCCCTCCTCTCTCTCCCTGTCATCTTTGTTTCCCCTTTCCCATTTCCCCTTTGTAGGGTAGCCAACCGCACGTTATTCTGGTTAACCTCCATGCCTTCTACTTTTCTCTTTCCTCCTCCTCCAACGAAGGACGCTGCTAGGCTACTGCGTTGGCTTGCTCATTCGTTAATCTTAGGGGAGTATAAGTACAACAAGCACCAGACAGCCCACACTGAATCCTTCGCTATACCGCCGACCTATAAATAACCGGACTCTCTCGAGGCGAGGCACCTCTCCTATGTTGCTCTGGCAGGCTGCGTTTACGAATGCCTGTACTCCGCCCTTAGTTGAATGTCTGACAGCTGCTGCGGTTGCGCCGAGGCCATCGGTCACTTATTGTGTGATTGTCCTCAACTTGATACACAGAGACAATCGCTCTAAATCACCTGAGCACTTTTCAACGACCGGCATTTTTCTGAGCTCAAGATACTAGAAATTCGCCGTTCGTCGTTCACCGGCTGGCAAGGCGCTGTTGCGTTTTTGGGGATCGACCGGGCCATATGATTCTCTTCAACTACACGACTTTTCCTTGTGTGCGCAGGTGTACAGGAAGCGATATACTTATTGTTTGTCTCTCTCACGTTTATATTCCATGCTCCTCTTTCCTCTCAGTAGGGCTGCCAACCGGAGACGTCTCTGATTAGTCTTCTTATCTTACTACCTTCATATCGTATCTCTGTGGTTTCATAAAGAAAGCGCTATATATGAAGTCGGAACAGATACAAAAAAAAAAAACACTAGTGTGTGCCGCTACCAAATATTAGCAGGGAAGTTGAAGAAAACCATATGCACCCACTATCATTACATTGTTAAAGTAAGGGCACCAAGGTAATTGCAACGTAAACACGTTCGAGACGCATACATAAAACGAGATTAAAAGCAGTAATTCTATCACCCGCCGCCTCGGAGCTCAGAAAACAGAAGGATAATACTGAGAACGCTGTTTTCTCTAGAGACCGCGTGAAAGTAGCGCTTTTTGAACTCATTGTTCGTAAGCAGCACCCGTTTTACAAGCGAAAAAAATTAGAGGACGCTTAAGCTTCGCCTTCAAGAGTGAAACGCGAAAGCGTTATCGCACCCCGTTCGCACCGCCCACTCATTCGCTCGGCATGCTCTGGAGTCACACAAAGACGAAAGGTGCGCCTGGGCAAGCGGAACGAACCAAAGAACTCGGTGTCTCGGAGGGAGAAACGGTCTACGCGAGCCAAACGTCGTGATCGGCACGGACAGCCGGGCCGCGACGCGCTATGAAGGCGGACGCGATCATGGGGCTGACGCCTCGATGGGATCGTCCTCTATCTCGCTTGGGAGCACCACGCAGACGCATGACTCCTCGCCAGCAGCACGGCACATATCGCAGGGATCGTTTTCACACCAGACGCGCTACGGCGCAGCGATCATGTCAGAGGCGTCCCGCATCGGACGCTGCACCTAGGAATCGCGCTGTGAGCGGAAATAGGAGCCGCGTCGCGCTGGCGAGTGGCGCGCCACCTGTCCGAGCAGCGCCGAACATTGCGACGAGGGGGTCTTCTGTGTTTGCCGCAAGATGGCTGTGCGTGTGCGCAGAGCGCAGAAGAAATGTAGTGGAAACGTACTTCGCTACTCGTGTAACTGCAACTTTGGTAATTTACATGCTCATAATTACCGATATACATCGCAGTATAACTTTCTACGGCACGTTCCTAAGGCAACACCGCATTCAATAGAGGCGCTTTTGTCCCGCTTTCACTAGAGGCGCTTATATCGTGACTGAGTGGTAGCTTCTCCGTCTCACACTCCGGAGACCCTGGTTTGATTCCCACCCAGCCCGTCTTGCAAGTTGTTTTTTATTTATGAAGTGCCTTCCGGAAATTATCGCTCACGGCCAACGCCGCCGACGACACCAGCTTTTCTGCGACACGGGCTCCTTAACGCTGTCGCTTTAAAATACGGCAGGTGCGTTTTCAGTTGCCCTGGTTTAGCGTGAGTTAGTCCCACTTTTTACACTATTGCGTTGTTTTCTCGTTATTGCATAGTGCCCGGGATAACAGAGGCTACAGTTTCGTATGAACTCTCCGATGGGCACAAAGAAGGACACGTTTTTAATGTTTTAAGGCGTAAGCTTTTAGTGGCTCATGAGTGTCCGTGCACAGTCCATGGTGGACGCAGGAAAGCGGTGATTAATCACAGCCGGTGACAGCTGTCACAGCGCTTGATGGATGACCCTAGAAGCAACAGAGGCAGTCATAGATAGGCTTTCGCCTATCGCAGTTTAGCTCAGCAAAGTGCCCAGAGTTTTGGAAAATAAAGATAAAGAAATTTAAGTTCTGGTATTTTACGTGTCAAAACAATGATCTGATTATGGGGCACGCTGGAGTGGGAGAGACTCGATTAATTTTGACCACCTGTGGATCTGTAACGGGCACCTAGGCTGACTGACTGTGATTCTGTGTAATACCAGGGTCCTTCAATACTGTTGTTAAGAAGAATACCGGTTATACCGAAAGACTGAACTACAGAAATAGCGGAAAAGGCCATCTTACTAGCGCCTTAAGTCAATCGGGAAAAAAGAAATAAAGCGCTTCTAAACGTTTCACCGGTCTCTTTTCAGACGTCCTCACCTCCAGGCGACTATGCTGTCCCTGCTGTAAAGCGATACAAAACTATTACTTTGTCGAGAATAGGGCTCAAGGGAGTTCCTTTATCGGTGATTCTCGTCCCGGCATTATCGTCGAGAATGAAATTACGTTTGGAGCTTCCAGAAATCTCCTTCGTCTTCCGCTTGTTTACCAATTTGCAGTGTGCTGCTACATTAGATTTGGAGAAACCTAAACGTTGTCGCCTAGAGGAGACGCCTCGATGTATACGTTAAACAAACGTGACAGCGCTTCTACAAACTCTTCCCGCGATCCCTTAAGAAGGAGAGCTCATTGCTGTACACGATAGTGAAAACTGTACTTGAGCGAGCGGCCTTGTCCTCAGTGATCTAAAAAAAAAAAAAACCGAAAGAGTGTAAGTTAAACAACCTCTTCAGCGGTTTCCGAGCAAACGTAAACTTTTGTTGTTCGTTTCTTCCCATATCGGAAATGCCAGCCTTCCAACGTACCTCCCCGCATCCTCCTCTCAATCTCGATATTTTTTAACTTTTGTTCGAAATAGGACCTCGATCAACCTGCGGGTTAGGTTGTCGGGACTCGCAGCTTCATTCTTTAATGCATCGTAGCGGCACTTTCGTGCTGCTAGAGTGTTAGAACGCCAACTCCATTAACTCCAGAAGAAGTAGACAACGGATGAAGGGTTGCCCCAGGTATGGGAGAGCACGCTGTACCTAAAGCAAGATAAAAAAAATGGTTCCTGTGAGCTTGTTAGGAGATCTCATAGAACAGAGGCATCATTACCGCTCACGAAACTATAAATTACACTTTTCGGCAAGAAGCTAACGAAGCTGCAGTGATGGACATCAACGAAACTTGAGCCTGCCCCATGGGAGTGAACCTTCCTTTTTTGTTATTTTTGTCATATATAGGAGATACTGAGTTCCCTAGCTTCCCTTTTTTTTCAGTTCTACATGAAATGGTTAAATATCTTCTTGCGTTGTGCATTAGGTGTCCAGCTGTGGGTCGGCGCAGTGGAAAACGCAAAGGAAATTTCCACTTTTCGAAGCAACAGCGTGGTGATACTGTGAGAAGTGGAGGACAATTGCAAGACTTGTGCTTCAGTGAAAAACAGGGCAAAAAAGTAACAAAAATGCGAGTAAAGAAAAAAGCAGTGTAAACGTTGTCTCGGCGTTCCGGTATCGTCAAGTGGGTCTTGCTGAGGTGCCTCTTGAAAGGCTATTCCAGCTTAACGGGAAATGTTGCTGCAGACTATAGCGGCGATACGAGTTATCGATGGGAGCGCCGATGGCAGTAACACCTTTTAGCTTGAGCAGTGTGCCTCCAAGCCACACTGCTCCGGCTTTTATATTTGAGCGAGCAGTTCTTTTCACAGTGCGTCTTTATTGAGTCAATAGAGTCAGCGCGACAATTTCCGCACTGATATGGTGCCACACGCACTCATGTTTTCGCTCAAGGACACCGCGTTTTATGTCATGCCCCATGTCCCAATGAGCGTTGCGCGCGCTTACATAGCTAGTCGCCTTTCATAGGAGAGAGAGGGGAAAACACAATGATTTGTTCAAGTCGAGGAAGCACCTATAGAACTCAAAGAACAATTCGTTATCGGCTGCCATAGACTGCTAACGAACCGTTTCTAACAGGTTACGGCTGCTTTGTGAATACGGACTGCGGTTCATACAAAGGGGTTTTGACAAATCATGCTAGCGGACATTATTAGCGAAGGCGGTAATCTTGCGGATAAAACATTTATTTTTTAAAATCCTAATCCACTTTCTTATTCGGGAGAATCAGCCCGTACTCGAAAAACAAGTTCTTCCGCCAGAACCGTTCGCAAAGCGTATGTGCGCAGGCCAATGGGGATGTTGGACATATTAGTGGACGCAGCCGGCCAATGGAAAACAGCTGTTAGAACGAACACTGTTGTAAATTTGTCCCTTCTCAGCGTGCAACGTCTCTGGGCATGCATGCTTGTATGTATGAGTGAGTGTGTCCGCATTACCTGTTCTTGCATCTAAGCACCGACTAGACCCTCTAATGAACGTCTTTCTCAATGTATTCTGGTTGGAAGCAACGCTTAGTGTCTGACGTTGGCATGTGCATAAATTTATACATAGTTGTTTTAATAAGAAGAGAGGAACAGAGGCGTTCTGAACAGCGTGTCTCGAGCCTGTTATACTTCTCATCGTGGTAAGGTGGACAGACAGCGAAAGAGAGCGGTAGATGGCAGTTACGCGTGACGATACAGTAATATAGTAGAGTGTGATCACGTTCAAGTTTACGGAATTTTCCAAAATCGCCTGTGACCGAAAGATAGCATAATTCTTGTTCTTGACCTGAATTATTCGAGCAGGCAGACAATACTAGCCCGAGAAATCGAAACACATTTTCAACTAATTAACAAAAAATAACTAATTAACTTCCTTATTAACCACTTTACGCACATATATTGAATTTTACGAATTGTAGCCATTGAGCTTGTAAGACGAATCATCTTGAAATAAAATTCAAAGATGACACCAATTTCGAGGTATTTCCCAAAGTATGAAGCGAAATACATGGACGTTCCAGTTACCTTTGTGCCTCAACGGGGGAAAAAAAAAGAGCGTTTTATTAAAAAAAATTAGTGGAACAACACTGTACTGTTAGGCCAAGCTTGACGGCGCATATCTCCAGGCTGGCGTCATTCTGGAAATTCATTTTAAATTGCTACGCCTTGCGCACTCACCGGCTACAATTCTTAAATGGCAATATGTGCCGTAATGTAATTAATTCAATATATAATTAGTGAATTTTTGTTAATTAGTTGAATATGCGTTAAATTTCTCGTGCATGTCCGTCGCTCTGAACAATCCAGCTCAGGGATTAGAATTGTGTTATCTGCGACAGGCTATTTTTAAAAAAAACCATAAGACCTAAAAATGATCATCCTGTATACTCGTTCAGTACGCCGTATTGGCCCTGTACGCGCATTGTACACAGAAGCAATGCATCTGCACAGAATGTTCTCGGACAAACACATCTTGAACTTCTGTTGTCCATGTGTCTTAGCGCAGTAACCCCGGTATTACAAGATGACATTTTGAACATTCCCCTTCATAGCCGCACATCTTCTAAAAAACAAGCGCATAAGCGAACGTCTCACATAGAAAACCGCAAAGTTATTTTACGCAACGTTGGCCACGGTCAACCTGTCTTCACGCGCCCAATATCACCTGTGCAGAGCAGCGAGAGTCCAGACGGCGCCCCGCAGGGGCGTCTGCGCAAGCAGGCGTTTGGTGTGTTGCGACACCACGGACCCGAGCACACGAGGGTTGGACCCTCCCGCGTGTAGCCGTGCGCGGCTTAGCCGTGTCCGGGGAAAGGGGGATCCTGGGGGTTGAGCCGATGCCGGGTGTTCGGACCTTTAAGGCCCCCCGGCGGAGGCAACACGCCTCTTTGGCCTCTGCTTCACGTAGACGGCACCCCCGGACTGACCCACCCGGGGGAAATCGGTAGTCGCCTTTTCCTGTCTCTCTCTTCTCAAACCTTCGTCTTTATCTCTCACTTTACATCTTTCCTGTCTTCTTCTCTCTTCCATTTACTTCCTTTCTCCACGGCGGCAAGGGTTAACCTTGTGTGGATATCCTACCTTGGGTACACCATATTGGGTTATAGTGATGGCGTACGGCTGGCGTCGTGCAGGCTTGTACACAAGCTCTGCCGCGTCCCCTCGTTGGGCTCCGTGGTGGGCGGTCGGCGCTGTTGCCGAATCTTATATATTCTCATGGAAACTCCCTTCCCCAAACTTCCTGATCGCCCTCCGAAACGAGGGCGCACCGAAGATGTTTTTCAGTTTTTCGGACACCAAATCCAGAATTTTCCCCGGTTCCACGTCATTCACTCTGAAAATCCAAACAAAGCAGTGCGAAACATATCACCATTCCTTGTCTCAAAGTCCTTGACTGATGTTTTTGGACCAGGTTACAAGGTGTCCAGGATGGCAAGCGGTGACCTCCTCTTGGAGCTCCGCGACCAGAAGCAATATGAGCAACTACAGAAACTAGTGTCATTCGGGGAGACCCACATAACAGTAACGCCACACCGTACAATGAACACCACCCGCGGTGTTGTTTCCGATGATGATCTGCTTGAGCTGACTGAGGCGGAGCTCCTGGAGGGCTTCAGTGAGCAAAATGTTATCAATGTTAGAAGAATAAAGATAAGGCGAGATGGTAAAGAGATTCAAACGAAGCACTTAATAATCACCTTTGCTTCAAGTGTGCTGCCCGAGTCAATCGAGGCCGGGTACATCAAGCTCCGCGTTAGGCCGTACGTGCCCAACCCACTCCGCTGTTTCAAGTGCCAGCGCTTCGGCCACAGTTCGCAGAGTTGCCGAGGCCGCCAAACTTGTGCTAAATGTAGTGCCCAAGAACACACCACTGAAACGTGTGAGAACGCTCCCCACTGTGTAAACTGTGATGGGGAGCACGCCGCGTACTCGCGGTCGTGCCCCTCCTGGAAGAAGGAAAAGGAAATAGTAACGATCAAAGTGAAAGAGAATATATCGTTCAAAGAGGCACGAAGGCGGGTAGCATACCTGCCAAACAAAACCTTTGCCGAAGTGGCGCGTCAGGGGGCAGCGTCACAACGGCCTCCGGCGGCTGTCCGACCCACAAACAGTGAGTCGGCAGTTACGCCATCTGCCCCCGCGGCGGTTGCAGCTAGCGCTGCTCCGCCACCCCAGCAGACGGGGCCATCGAACCCGAAGGTGGGCGCAGCCGAGGCTGCCCCAACCTCCGAAGCCCCCTCTAGCGCTGGCAACGGCCGGCGCAGCCAAATCCCTCAGGGAGCCCCATCGACTTCCGGGCTGGGGGGCGCAGGGGTTTTGCCTTCCGGGGCAGGACTCTCGCAGAAAACATCTCGCTCGCAAGAGCGCTTGTCCGGCGTCTCACAGGAGGCAATGGACACTACACCTGTCCTCAAGGCGCACCAAACGCCTAAGGAGCGCCGAGGTTCGCTCGAACGCTTCAGAAAGAGCAAAACCCCTATTACAGGGCCTCGAAAGGGTTCTGTAATCTAAGACATCCCTTCCCTTTCCGTAAACACAGCACTAATTTAATTTAAAATATGGATACACAAATCATTCAATGGAATGTCAGAGGTCTACTTAGGAATCTTGATGATGTTCAAGAACTCATCCATAAACACAATCCAAAAGTGCTGTGTTTACAGGAAACACACTTGAAATCAAAATACACAAACTTTCTTCAACAGTATGTCACATTTCGCAAAGATCGCGATGATGCTGTCGCATCATCGGGTGGTGTTGCAATTATAATTAAAAAAAGCATAGCCTGTCAACGTGTACAGCTACGAACGGCCCTTGAGGCAGTGGCGGTTCGGGCTATTCTGCTGAAGAAACTTATCACTATTTCCTCGCTTTATATTCCCCCACATTATAAACTAAGCAAACATGAATTTCAGTCCTTTATAGATGAATTGCCAGAACCCTATGTTGTTCTTGGCGATTTCAATGCGCATAACTACCTGTGGGGCGACCCTCATATAGATGCGCGAGGACGTCTTGTCGAACAATTCCTTTTTTCTTCTGGTGCGTGTCTGTTGAATAAGAAGCAACACACATATTACTCTCTAGCAAACAGAACCTATTCTTCCATAGGTCTTAGCATAGTCTCCCCGTCTGTACTGCCTGAACTTGAATGGGAAGTTGCCGACAACCCTTACGGCAGCGACCACTTCCCTATACTGCTAAGATCACCTAAAGAAAATGAATATCCACCACACGCTCCTAGGTGGAATATTGACACAGCAGACTGGGAGAGGTTCCGAAACTTAACTAGTATGTCATGGGACGACATGTCTTCTTTAGAAATCGATGCGGCTGTGGAGTACTTCACAGCCTTTATAATAGATGCCGCATCTAAATGCATACGTGAATTAAGCGGCTCGGCATGCAAACGGCATGTCCCGTGGTGGAACAATGAATGCAGAATCGCACGTAGGAATCAGAACAAAGCGTGGGAGATGCTACGCGCTTCGCCCACTGCAGAAAATCTTGTCAACTTTAAAAAAGTAAAATCCCAAGGTAGGAGAACCCGCCGACAGGCCAGAAGAGAAAGCTGGCAAAAGTATCTATCGAGTATAAACTCGTTTAGGGATGAGGCCAAAGCCTGGAACAGAGTTAATAGGATTAGAGGTAGGCAAACATACTCAGTCCCCCTGGTAAACACACAGGGCGATACACTGCAAGACCAGGCCAACTCACTTGGGGAGCACTTTGAGAGTGTATCAAGCTCAAATCATTATTCGCAGTCCTTCCTAAAATATAAACAAATAGAAGAATGCAAGCCACTTATCAATAAATGCCGACAGAATGAACCGTACAATTGCCCTTTTAGTGCTGCCGAGTTGAAAGCTGCCTTGAGCGCATGCAAGAGTTCCGCACCAGGATCTGATAGAATCATGTATGAAATGCTCAAAAACTTACACAATGACACGCAACTTACACTACTCACACTTTTCAACACCATCTGGGATGCAGGGTACCTTCCAACCGCGTGGAAGGAAGCCATTGTAGTCCCTGTTTTGAAACAAGGCAAAGACCCTTCCTCAGTGGCAAGTTACCGCCCGATAGCCCTCACAAGTTGCATTTGTAAGGTGTTCGAAAAAATGATAAATCGGCGACTCATTCATTTCCTTGAACAGAGCAAAATGCTTGATCCTTATCAGTGCGGCTTCCGAGAAGGGCGCTCCACAACCGATCATCTCGTGCGTGTTGAAGGGAATATCCGGGACGCATTTATACATAAACAGTTCTTCCTATCGATATTTCTCGATATGGAAAAGGCGTATGACACAACGTGGCGTTACGGAATCTTAAGAGACCTGTCAGAAATGGGCATCCACGGTAATATGTTTAATATAATAAAAAGCTATCTGTCAAACCGTACCTTCCGGGTAAAAGTCTGCAATGCACTTTCACGTCCCTTTACGCAAGAAACGGGTGTATCCCAAGGAGGCGTGCTCAGCTGCACGCTATTTATCGTGAAGATGAACACGCTTCGTGCTTCACTACCACCCGCCATCTTTTACTCTGTCTACGTGGACGACATTCAAATAGCTTTCAAATCTTGTAACCTCGCAGTCTGCGAGAGACAGGTACAGCATGGCCTGAACAAAGTGTCAATGTGGGCAGACAAGAATGGGTTTAAGATCAATCCTAACAAAAGCTCTTGTGTTCTTTTTACAAGAAAAAGAGGACTTATCCCAGATCCTTGCATAGAACTGCGTGGACAACAGATACCTGTAAACAAAGAACACAAATTTCTAGGTGTCATACTTGACTACAGACTCACCTTCGTCCCCCACATTAAACATCTCAAAGAAAAGTGTATAAAAACAATGAACATAATCAAACTTCTATCCCAGACTACGTGGGGTAGTGACAGGAAGTGCTTAATGAATCTCTATAAAAGCCTCATTCGATCACGACTAGACTATGGCGCCGTGATTTACCACTCTGCCGCCCCGAGCGCACTAAGGATGCTAGACCCAGTCCACCATCTAGGAATCCGACTGGCCACTGGCGCTTTCAGAACGAGTCCCATACAAAGTTTATATGTAGAATCAAATGAGTGGTCACTTCATCTGCAGAGAACATACATCAGCCATACATATTTTCTGAAAGTCCACTCAAACCCCCAACATCCCTGTTTTAGTAGCATTAATGACATGACATGTGCTACACTCTTTCGCAATCGTCCGTCCGTAAGACAGCCTTTCTCGCTGCGTGTGAGGGAGCTTAGCGAAGAAATGCACGTTCCACTCCTCGAGCTTCGCCTAATGCATCCAGCCAAGCTGCTACCTCCTTGGGAGTGGCAGCTCATACAATGTGATATATCGTTCGTGGAAGTCACAAAGCATGCCCCAGAGATTGAAATCAAGATGCATTTCCGGGAACTCCAGCACAAATACTCCTGCACGGAGTTCTACACAGACGCATCAAAGTCACACGACGGGGTATCCTATGCAGCCGTCGGTCCATCCTTCTCGGAATCCGACGTACTGCACCCGGAAACTAGTATCTTTACGGCTGAGGCCTACGCACTGCTGTCGGCTGTAAAGTATATAAAGAAATCAAAACTCGAGAAATCAGTTATATATACGGACTCCCTAAGTGCTGTGAAGGCCTTAATGTCATTTTCTAAGCACAAAAACCCAGTCATCAACGAACTCTATTCCGTCCTATGTAAAACGTATATATGTAACCAGCATGTCATCATATGCTGGGTGCCCGGTCATAGGGGCATCGAAGGCAATGTTCTGGCGGACCAGATGGCCACATCAATTGCATCGTACTCTGTAAATCCTACTGCAGCAGTCCCTGTCACAGATCTGAGGCCCTACTTGCGCAGAAAACTGCGGAACTACTGGCAACGCTCGTGGGACATGGAAACAAATAATAAACTGCATGTAATAAAGCCACAATTAGCTTTCTGGCCTCCTGTAACAAAATCCCGCCGGACAGATGTCCTATTCTGCCGTCTAAGAATAGGACACACTTTTGGCACACATAACTTCTTACTCACGGGAAACGAGCCTCCAACCTGTGGTAAATGCGGGGAGAGGCTGACCGTCCTCCACGTCCTACTGGAGTGTCGGGAAGCCGAACCCGAAAGAAAAAAACATTTTCCCTTAGCATACAGGCACCACATCCCCTTTCATCCTGGTATGTTACTTGGTCCAGAACCACTCTTTGACACCAACGCCATCTTAGCTTTTTTGAAAGATGTTGTGTTGCATGTTATTAGCCCCACACGTTCGTAGCGCTTCCTCTCTTCAGAGGATGCCGCTGCGATAATTATTTTGAATAGCACATGCCTCTAGGCCCTTGTGGTTCAAGGGCTCGGGCGAGGCAGTAGTGCTTTAAGCAATTTAACGTCTCGAATATTTTAAACAATGCATCATTCTTTTACGATGGATTTTAATCTTCACAGTCTTCGTCATTAGTCATTGCCATAATTTTATAGCACGTAGATTTTACGCACTTTACAGCGACTATTTTTAGGCCACTTTACAGCCAAGTCACATCTTCCATACTACATCGTTAACACCACCATTTGTCATGGCGCTCTTTGGCCAAATCTGGCCCTTGCGCCACAAAACACCACACATCATCATCATCCAGACGGCGCCAAATGTATTGTTCCATACTAATAATACCCGCCCCCCCATCCCACCCCCTCCCCATGACTGCAGCCATGCCCGAGACAACGAGCCAGCCGATGATCCGCAGCCACTTCGTGAGCCGCGTGACCAGCCTGCCGGTCGTGTCGACCGCTCTGGACACGGCCAAGCAGTCCTACAACCACGTCAAGGATAGCAGCGGCCTGCTGGGCTACACGCTCAGCACCGCCGAGAAGTCGGCCGCGTACGCCGTGGGCCACTCGCTGCCTCTGCTGGAGAAGTTCGCCCGCCCCATCAACTACGTGGACAGCCTGGCCTGCAAGGGCCTCGACCGCATCGAGCAGAGCTACCCGGCCGTGAAGCAGAACTCGCCGCAGGACATCATCAAGGACGCGGCCACGTTCGGCCTCCAGAAGTACGCGGACGCCCGCGACTACGGCGTCAGCCTCGCCTCGCACGCGATGCACGCCGTGGTCCACCCGCGCGAGACGGTGGCCAGCGCGTACCAGGCCTGGAGCGAGCAGGCCCGCAGGCAGACCGTCGTCGCGCTGGCCGCGGCCGAGGATTCGTTGGACAAGGTATGCGCGGCACGTGACCCCCGAGGGAACAGGGTCACCACATCTCTTTACCAAAGCCGACGCTTCTCTTCGAAGTGTCTGTAACGTCACGTTGTTACGTCATGCTCCTATAGTGCGCACTTTAAACCGTCGTGGGCAGGCTAACAGAGATACGGAGATAGGATTTGACTTAAAATCGAAATACTGGAGGCAAGGTTTGACAAATTACATGTTAGTGAGGTAATCAGTGTAGTCATAATTATGGACGCCGAAAAGAAAAAGAAATAATGTGGAGGACGCTTAAGCTTCGCCTGTAAGAGTGGAACGCGATAGCATTCAAAGACCCCTGAACGGTTTTCACGCTTCCCGGCAATTGCACCTTATGAAACCGTAATGTTTACCGGGAAGCACTGGCGGCGAACGCTATGGACGAAGGCAAGCTTCCTGGTAGAAACGCGGCCTCTGGCGTGGGTCGATCTCCTGGCTACTGTTTCGCACATTTAATATTACGCTATGAGAAGGGCTAACATAAAAGATATGCGCCGTCGGTGTTTTTTCCATTACATTTGTTTGTGGGCTGCCGGTCTCAGAATTTCGAGGAATAACTTCGTAAGGAATGAAATACAAGGTATGAGCACCTTTGGTGGTAGAAGAGTGGATGCGTACGGGTGGTTCGGAATTGCGTTTCAAATTCTTTCTGTCTGAGCGATGTCGGATGCCGGACGTGGGACGCCGACGTAAAATTTTCTGCGACACGGGGCCTCTAACGATATCGCGTAACAAAAAAAAGAAAAAAAAAAAGAAAAAAAAGAACGTGGTGCTGAGCAGCTGGTGGGGCGGAGGCTCTAAAAAAAGGCCGCATGACTTTTTGAGCAGAATGTACATGGTGCTTGCGATGAATGCGCTTTTTACTTTAGTAGAAGTAACTCTCATAGTAACTCTTACAGTAACTCTAATAGGCTAGGCTTTAGTTCAAAATATCTTCGTAGCTTCCTGAAAGAGTTGATGAAGAGCAGGCGTCTTTTCCCCTACATTACTTTTGCTGCCTTCTGCACTCAACTCCCTTGGCACCCATGCAGTCCTTTGCGATACCTGCAGAGTGGCTTGCTCTGGAACGCATTTATGTAGATTTGTCGCTAGGATAGCGACAAATTAAATACTAAGCGCTTCATGTAGTTTCTGTATGCGATATCGAAAAAGAAAAATGAAATAAAGGAAGGGAAAAAATATACGGGCGCACCTTGCCGGTGCGAGCTTCGACGCACCCGCTTGCCTGTCACACAAACCTTCAATTGGGAACCGCCCCTTGAAAACACGTGCTTCGCTGTGTCACGGCATGACAATCTCAGTAGTAATGAAACTGGACACGTGTTTCGATTACGCTTTCATCAAAGCAAAAGATGATGTAACCTACAGCAAATGCCCTTCATGAGGGCTTGGAATCAACCGCTGGCGGCGTGTGATACTTACTATCTTTACGTGATAACGTCCACTATCTTTGTCCTTGCAACGAACGCCATAAATATTCGCCTACAAATCGGCGCGTCGCAAAAGCATTTTCGAGTGTTACTATATCGGTTGCGATAACGAGATGCCAAATTGCCACTTATGATATCTGCGCTTTGTCGTTCGACATGCATACCTAACGCCCCACGTTGTGGCGCCATTCTGCCCACTCGCGTCTCCAAACATACGTCAGACATCACCTCCTTCGTTCACCCTTTCTCTCGCCCCCCCCCCTCTCTCTCTTGTTAGACGAAGTCTGACAGTGCAATGGACTGCAACTTTCCAGTCAAAGGATTTCGGATTCGCAGAAAGGTCACCTTTAATATATCTTTACAGCTGGGCAGCAGTGAATTCACATACGATTGAGCTACAGCTATAGTTTGACACAGGCACGTACCCAAGGGGGGGCCCGGCCCCCCCCCCCCCCCCCCCGAAATTATGACGCGTACCCCCCTCCCCCACTCCCCGCCCACGCCACCACTTCTCACACACATCCCTAAAGCACCGCCAAATCAATGTTGAGATTTGACAGCTATTCGATGGTAAACAATTTGCTGCCTTTTTCACTCCTTTCGGATGGCGGTAGTTATCGGCGTCTCCTGGGATGTGAAGGCCAGTTTTCTCATCAATTCGGTGCCCACGCGATTAACTCGATATGCATTCAGTTGTCACCATCTATTCAATGGTCACGCGCATCGTTGTTGCTTCGTTAGTTCAACCTTCTTCGTTTAGACTGATCCAGGGACACCCGCCGTGATTGCTTAGTGGCTATGGTGTTAGGCTGCTGAGCACGAGGTCACGGGATCTAATCCCGGCCACAGCGGCTGCATTTCGATGGGGGCGAAATGCGAAAACACCCTTGTACTTAGATTTAGGTGCACGTTAAAGAACCCCAGGTGGTCGAAATTTCCGGAGTCCCCTAGTACAGCGTGCCTCATAATCGGAAAGTGGTTTTGGCACGTAAAGCCCTGTAATTTAATTTAATTTTTGATCCAGGGACCAGGAAATGGATTCAGTTCGCGGTCAGGTGGTCTGTACGCAGGTGGAACGAGTTGCGGCCAGAGAACATGCCAACTGCGTTTAACTTTTCTTTTTGTTTCATTATTTCCTCGAGTGACGGCTCGCTGCGACGCTGACAGATCCTCGGAACCATATACCCGTGATATGGGTTAGATAAGGTGGAAAATAAAATAATGCGAGATAGCATTCATCATCAATCCCTGCAATAACCTTGAAACTGATAGGCAATATGACTGTCACCTGTTAACTAGTCTGGTTTTTCCTTAACTGTACAGCTCTCTTCGTGCAAAATTGCCAACTGGAAACAAGAGTCGCAACGATTTGAGAAATTAAGCAATCTATTAAGGGAGAGAGCCAGGACAACAGCCAAACAGGAAGGAAAAGCGAAAATTAACAAATATAACCGTTGTTTAGGGAAATATTTATGGATCAACATTTTTTTATTCAAAAAGAAAGTAGAGAGAACGCCGCCGGAAGTGGAGGACAATTCCTTGTGTTCTGAATGACGCTTCTACAGTTATTACAGCTGCCTAACGTAGCCACTTCTCTGCTGTGCTTATGTAGATGCTTTTCTAACCTGCCGCGGTGGGCGCAGTACGTCTACAATCGCAGCTTCTTGCGCCATACGCGGTTGTACGCGACTGGCGGCCACGCATCGTTACTGAACTTCCCAAATAACAATACGAGTCGGCTGTGGCACTTGTTAGAGCAGTAAACGAGGGACCCAAAGGACTGTGGTTGCCCTGCCAATACATATTTCTGTATAATTCTTCCAGAGTTAGCTAAAAAAACGCTACTATAGGCAGATACAACTTAAGTCTGCAATGAAGCCCCGCCCACGCCCTCATAACCGCAGGCCACTGTTCCTCCGCGAGGCTGCAAATAATTCGTACTTCAGACTTCTTCTGTTACCCAAATAAGACGTTAAGTACAAAAATAAAATTATTAGTGAGTAATTTTATACCTTCTCCCTCGCATATTATAGTGGTATGGCGAATGCTTAATTCTTTATTGAACTGAAATAACATGCTTGCTTCGCTACAACTATTTGTTGTGAACTTTCACTTCAGTTGGCAGTGAAGTTTCATGAGTAAAACGGGTACAACAGTGAAATGAACTGCACCGCAGACTTTTGAAGACTCCATACATTGTGTCCATGTCTGTTGCACACCTCATTGCTTCCGCCGATGAAAAGACTCTTCAAGAACAGCAGACGCTCCGGAGGTATCAAGCACGACGCCATTTTGAAAAGGCCGCATGACGATTTTGTTTGCTTCTGTAATTGGCTGGCGGAGTAACCTATCTCTGCGCGGTCCATGTGCCTTTGTTGCTAACTGCTATTTTTTAAAGTTCTGTTCTACTAAAGTAATCTTTATTTTACACTTTCGCTTCTTTGCTTGTTCTTGGGAGTTCTTTCTGCGCTTCTTTCCTGCGCGAGTCCATTTGACGTCGTTGTTTGTTTGCCGAGTAAAGAAGAGCTGTATCGTACAGACGTAACTGTAAAATACACCTTATTTCATTTCTCTTTTGGGCGTTTACACGTTTTTATGGCGAATGGTGGGCGTTATTCACATTTGCGCTAGTAAATGTAACCCCCCCCCCTCATTTGCATAGAAAAGTTATCCCATATTCTTGCCAAACCAGGTCTCTGAATACCTCCTGTAAACACGCTGTGAATAGCATTGGAGAGATCGTATCTCCCTGCCTGACACCCTTCTCTATTGAGATTTTGTTGCTTTCTTTATGGAGGACTACGGTGGCTGTGGAACCACTATATATATGTTTCAGTATTTTTACATACGGCTCGTCTACACCCTCATTCGGTAATGCCTCCATAACTGCTGAAGTTTCGACTGAATCAAACGTTTTCTCATAATCAATGAAAGCTATATATAAGGGTAGGTTATATTCCGCACATTTCTCTATCACTTGATTGACAGTGTGAATATGGTCTATTGTTGAGTAGCCTTTACGGAATCCTGCCTGGTCCTTTGGTTGACAGAAGTCTAAGGTGTTCCTGATTCTATTTGCGATTACCTTAGTAAATACTTTGTAGGCAACGAACAGTAAGCTGATCGGTCTATAATTTTTTCAAGTTTTTTGGCGTCCCCTTTCTTATGGATTAAGATTATGTTGGCGTTCTTCGAAGATTGCGGTACGCTCGAGATCATGAGGCATTGCGTATACAGGGTGGCAAGTTTTTCTACAACAATCTGCCCACCATGCTTCAAGTCTGCTGTTACCTGATCCTCCCCAGCTGCCTTCTCCCTTTGCATATCTCCAAAGGCTTTCTTTACTTCTTCCAGCGTTACTTATGGGATGTCAAATTCCTCTAGACTATTGCCTCTTCCATTATCGTCTTGGGTACCGCTGGTACTGTATAAATCTGTATAAAACTCTTCAGCCGCTTGAACGATCTTATCCATATTAGTAATGACACTGCCTGCTTTGTCCCTTAACGCATACATCAGATTCTTGCCTATTCCTAGTTTCTTCTTGAATGCTTTTAGGCTTCCTCCGTTTCTGTGAGCATGTTCAATTCTATCCATATTATACTTCCTTATGTCAGCTATCTTACGCTTGTTGATTAACTTGGAAAGTTCTGCCATTTCTATTCTAGCTCTAGGGTTAGAGGCTTGCCTACATTGGCGTATCTTGATCAGATCTTTCGTCTCCTGCGATAGCTTACCGGTATCCTATCTAACGAAGTTACCGCCGACTTCTATTGCATTCTCCTTAATGATACCCATAAGATTGTCGTTCATTGCTTCAACACTAAGGTCCTCTTCCTGAGTTAAAGCCGAATACCTGTTGTGTAGCTTGATCCAGAATTTCTCTATTTTCCCTCTTACCGCTAACTCATTGATCGGCTTCTTATGTACCAGTTTCTTCCGTTCCCTCCTCAAGTCTAGGCTAATTCGAGTTTTTACCATCCTATGGTCACTGCAGCGTACCTTGCCGAGCACGTCCACATCTTGTATGATGCCATGATTAGCGCAAAGTATGAAGTCTATTTCATTTCTAGTCTTGTCATTCGGGCTCTTCCACGTCCACTTTCGATGCCGCTTGCGGAAGAAGGTATTCATTATCCGCAAATTATTCCGTTCTGCAAACTCTACTAATAACTCTCCCCTGCTATTCCTAGAACCTACGCCATATTACCCCACTGACTTGTATCCAGCCTGCTTCTTGCCTACCCTGGCATTGAAGTCGCCCATCAGTATATAGTGTATATTGTTTTGACTTTACCAATCGCCGATTCCACGTCTTCATATAAGCTTTCGACTTCCTGGTCATCATGACTGGATGTAGGGGCGTAGACCTGTACGACCTTCAATTTGTACCTCTGATCAAATTTCACAACAAGACCTGCCACCTTCCCGTTACTGCTATAGAACTCCTGTATGTTACCAGCTACATCCGTATTAATCAGGAATCCGACTCTTAGATCTCCTCTCTCCCCAACTATATATATATATATATATATGCACGTTTACTCGACTCGCGTGTTTTCTGAAACGACAGGTTCTTCACACCATGCATGCGGCCGACCGACGCGTGCTGAGAGACAACGTTCCGGAAAAAACCGGGCGCTCCTCATTTATCGCAAAATTCAACGCGCGCAGCGGCGGCGGCACTCTCGAGAGTTAATCACTCTGCGCGAAGGGAAAGCAGAGCCAGGGTTTTACGATGTCTTAAGCGCCTCGCCTTTCGCCGAGGAGCCATCAATTACGCTGCTCCCATGGGATCAAGGAGTCAGTTAAGGCTGAGCCACCACTTCTCCTTATAGTGCGTAGCACAGCTTTGTCCCGCTGAGTCCCGTCTGTCTCAGCCGCCGCCAGCGCTGTTCCTTCGGTAATACTGCCGTGGGTAATACCATGCAGCGATCTGGAAGCTCTCGAGAAAAAGAAGTTGAGACAGACTGTGTGTTGTCTATAAATTTCGAACAGTTTGCTTTGTTTTCTTGTAAGACTTAATTCGAACACCATATGATATATATATATATATATATATATATATATATATATATATATATATATATGTGTGTGTGTGTGTGTGTGTGTGTGTGTGTGTGTGTGTGTGTGTGTGTGTGTGTGTGTGTGTGTGGAAATCAACCAGGCATGCTTCCGGTTTACTAATCTACACAGGGTTAAGGGATTTAAGGGACGAAAAGAAAGAAAGGCAGAAAGAAAGAAACTCATAGAGGGTGGTTCATCCGGAGGTGCGCATACTATACCCAGCACCTCCACCAGATAGCACGTAGTAGTGACGGTAAAGAACACAGCAGCAACACTGTGAATGACGAAACTAACTTTTATTGAGAGAACCCGTTCCCACAAGAACAGGGGACGCTTTAAGCACAACGATAGCGACGAACACAGTCGGCGATCGTCGAAATCTGATCAGTGGGTCAAGCGCGTCGGCTTTTATACATTAGTCATCGAAGGTTTCAGAGTAATCGCTGGTGCCCGCGTGTCTTCCAGAAAGTTGCTTATAGAATCCTGCATTCGGCTCCCGATTAGCTGATGCTAAATCGCTAGCTTTCACAGCGCTGCGCGTAACAAGTGAGACACGGTGTGGAACCCAGTTGCTGGAGGGCAGCGGCGAGGCCGATCTGCTTATATAGACTGGCATTTTCCTTCGAGCTTTATTAACGAAAAAAAATTATTTTGCGTTAACTGTGTTGGCTTTAGACTCGTGTCCTCACCACTCACCATGCACACACTCTCTTGAGCGAACTCCCTCTTCACGAAGCCGGAAGTTCCTGCCAGCCGAAACTTGATTAATGCGTCCCTTTTCGCGTAATGGAAAGTAGTATTCACACGCAAATTATGCGAGTAAGGAAGGTCATACTGGCTATACTAAGTGATATTTCTATTCGTGCGCTTTCTGCATCGTATAGGCCACACTCATTAATGACCCCGTGCACACGAGCCGTGGGCGATTCACTGCGGCTGCAACGCGCAGTGTTTTTGCAACACGTTCTATTATATTCCAGCTGCCCAGGTGGCGAGAATTCGTGGAGGCAGAGTGCATGGAATGATCGCGTGTGTCATGGGAGTCCATTACGCACTTTTCAACGACGTGTGGTAGTCATTAATGGAGAGGCTTTCGTTGTAGACGATGTATGTTTCAATGCGCGCCGGGTTTCCGAGGGAGCGTGGAAATTAACGTTACTTCCTTTTTTTTTCCTTTTCATTTTCGTTGCTTTGCAATGCGCATACCAATATTTTGCAACAACAATCACGCTTTCGAAAGGTGCATAGCCAATTCTGGAACCGAGAATTCGAGAACCACAGAGTGAAACACGGAGTTCTAGAAATTTCGCGACGCGCTCGTGCATACGCGGTTTGTAATGTCCTGGGTGCTGTTGCAAAAAAACCGGGAACGCTGCCAGAAGGCGCGATTTGCGAGAGTGGGGGCGGCGAGGCAAGCTGACTTGACGGGCAACTCGCAGTGATTTATTGCGTTTGCCCTCGGGCACAATGCCACGTGCTGTAACGCATCTGCAACGTATATCATTCTATACGCAGCCGCGCCGTTTCGGCCGCGTCTGAACGCGTATCGCTTAACGCTTCCCCTAAACAAGTGGAAGCAAGCACAGCCAGTGGCGGAATAAGATTGAGGAGCTGCACGATTGGTAACGCTACCACCATGCGCTGTGTGTGGCAGCGTGCATACATATACCGGGACCGTGCGTGCAAGCCAATTAAGCTAGCGTGGCCTCTCCTCATTTAACCTGACCCACCGAGACAGCGAAGAACGCTGCTTTCGTCATAACGAAAACAAATCGAGGCAATAACTTTAACGAAGACTTGTATACCGGCGAACCTAACGGCAGCTCGCAGTGTAATGAATATTTAATATGGAACCTTTATTAGACTGCTAAAGCTGTGCTTTGCGATTACCCGGAGAAATACAAGAATGCGACCGAGCTTGAAGCAATTACTGCGCTAGTTGATTTTCTGATAATCGAGAGAATTTCTCAGTTTCTTGCACGTTTCGAGCCCATAGGTGTTCCGCGCTTGACTTGAAAAGAAAAAGAAGAATGAAGAAAGAAGGAAAAGAAGACTAATAAGGCACACGGGAGGAACAACCTCGTAATCAGCTGCCGCGAAAAGACAAATAAATTGTATCGGTCGCTTTGCGCGGAAAGAGCCTGCCCTATGATTAGCGTCCTCGTCTCTTCAGGAACGGATGTAGGGCTGGAGTGGAGGCGACACAAAGGACGTCTCAGAGGAACCGGCTCTCTGTGAGACAGGCGCTGCTGCGAGACAAAAGAGAACTGTAATTGGATGGCGTTGTTCATTGTCGGGGTTGAAATTAGCTGGTAGCTGCGTGATATCCTGTGAGCCTCCGTCCTTGTGCAATGGGAATTCGTTGACCAGATTAATCGAGACCGCAGCTATGCGTAGTCGATCGTAGCGCGATACAATACAGCCCGACGCAATCCCGGTGCAACGCGATACGGTAGACAATGCGACTGTAATAGTTCATATTGCAGTACATCGAGGACGGTATTATAGGGAGCGCGTAATTTATATTTAAGGATATAATGGTCGCCATTCGCTTGGCAAAAACGTTGGTCCGCTGCGCACGCTCCTCTGGTGAGAGGATATGAGAGAGCGAGAGACGCGCCCCGTAAAGACGCTGGCCGCTCCAGCATACCGCACATGCGCAGTGGCGTCTACGCTGGCCCGGGGCCATGGAGGAAAAAAAAAGATATAGGAGAGAGCTTTACGTCACGCAGTAAGCCTTGGCAAGCGAATGCTCCGCGAAGCCACAGGGGTGGCCCAACACGTGACCTCTTGCGTCGAGATCACGGAGCAAGAATCGAGATTTGCTGAGGCGTTTGATTCCCAGTAGCTGCGCCAGTAGCTTTTGTTTGTTGCGCACTTGTTCAGCTGCCCTGCCATGGCTCTGCCTGCAGAGCGGGAAGATCACAAAACCAACCGCGCACTTAGACGTGGGATCGCGTGTTGGACCACCAAGGTTGAATTCAATCGCGTTGCTGTGTGCTCCCTCCTATCTTTTTCCTTCCTCCATGCCCGGGGTTCTATCATGAAGAAAGGAAGACGAGGAGGGTAACGAAGTGTTCGCTTGCCAAGGCTGCCTGTGTGACGTAATCCTCCCTCCTATTATTAACGCGATAGCGTTAGAGGGCCCCATGTCGCAGAAAATCCGGCGTCAGCGTCGGCGTCCGTCGTACAGCATCGGGCGTCGTTCCAGCAAAAACAGTTTCGAACCACGCATACCCAACCACGCAAGCCCTCCATGTGGCGCAAGGAAGTTACTGAATTAATTTAATTTCTCAAGGTAATATACATAGAAAAGTAAAGTACGATTTACACACAACCTACAGACGTGATAGCATTTGATTGTAATTTCAATACATGAGAATACATAATTATGTTACAGGAAATTTAAGAAGGAAACTACAAACCCCTTTTCCGGCGTTCATACCATTCATAGAGCGGCCATGGCCTCCCAGATTTGCGCGCGCAAATCTCGAAGGCCATAAGGCGCGCCCGCTTCCTTGCAACAGCTCCAGATGGCGCTCGCCTCCACCGCATCGTGGCCCACGCAAGAGGCCGCGTTTCCAGTAGAAAGCTCGCCTTCGTGCATAGCATTCGCCGCCAGTGTTTCCCGGTAAACATTACGGTTACATAAGCTGAAGTTGCCGGGAAGTATGGGAAGGAGTGAGGGATCTTTGAATGCTATCGCGTCCCACTCTTACAAGCAAAGCTTAAGCGTCCTCCAAAACTTTTTCTCGTCCATGGACTTTATTGCGGACATTTCACCATATTCTTAGAGGCGTGACGCAGGCGTGACGCGTACAAAATGGCGCTTATGCCCCCCCCCCCCCCCGTTTTGCTTTCGTAACGTGACGAATGCTTGACGTTTTGATTTAGAAACTGAAATGAAGGCACTGGCAGTGGTGGTCTAGCCAGTTTCGGCTATGGAGCAGTTTTTGGAGCAGAAAAATTTCATTCTGGAGCAGGTTAGGAGCAGCAACACGAGCATTTTGGAGCAGTTTCGGAGTAGAAAATTGGTAGTAGTACAGCAGTAATCTGTAGCCATTTCGCGAAGCCTGTTATTACTGTGCAGTCAGCAAGTGCTGCTCAACAGTGAAGGAAGACACAAAGACAATAGTAACCAATTAAACTTGTCTTCCCACGGACGGTATACCATGCACACTATGTTGCAAACCTTATTAGGGTGGACAAGGAACTTAATTGGCAAACAATAAAATAAAAGTTTATAGGCTAGCGAGAAGAAAGATATGCACCTAAAGCTTTAAATAGTTCTAAAGGCCCGCCGGTAGACTTATTAGGCGCATAGGTGCTCGTACTGTGATAGGAGATGGCGGGTGCACGCGTGTATAATAAGGGGAACATACCCTGTCCCCTGAAAATTGCACCTTCCGACACCGCAATGCTTTTGTATGCTTCACTGCGTACCATTATTGTATTAAGGCGAAGCTGACTTTTGAGGCCGGTATTATGCAACGCGCCGTACTTGGTATATTGAAGCCATTGGCGAGGATTGCAAAGGCGGCGTCGGCGCCATTGCTAATAGAGGCAAATTGTTTCAATGAAAAATACGGCGCCGAACGGCAAGCTTGGTAGCTAACGTCGAAGTAGCTAGGCCTAGCGTTGCCGCGGTGGTAGCTACGGCTGCAAGTGGATATGCGTGCGAGGGCACCGTTTCGAGGCGGCGAGATAATATGGCCGCGGTGGCGGCTTCGATTAATGCAGTTTCGGACCTGTGGTCATGGCAAAAATTCTGGAAAATCAGACGGCGAAGGTCTTTTGCGTCCAAAATTTCAGACGTTCTTATACATTGACTCGATGGGGTACGTGGCAGTGCCGCGAATGCGTTCGAATTTTAGGACTTGTATGAAAAATTGGGTGTTCAGAAAATAAGTGTGGCTGTATTTAAATGTTCACAAATTGATTCGTATAGTGGAGTAGTTGAATAACCCTACTGAAAACATTGTATTGACGTGAAAACGCGGAAATACCGCACTTTTTCGCAGCGGGCAAGTCGATTTGTAGCAAAGTGGCGCAAGTGGCGTAATTGGACGGCCACTGCACTGAACCTAACATTCTTGATAAAGCAAGACAGTTTTTCTCCTCACTAAAAATAAAGAAGCTAGCTCAAAGCGTACCGTTATTCCGTCGAAAACGCTTCTTGCTTCCGTCGTCTGCTGCGTACATGCCGTCGTCAGCTTCATTAGCTCTGCGCCGTGTCTCCGGGGAACGGAATGACTCATCACATATTGGCGCCAACGGGCCTGTTTTCCACGTTGAGACGACATACGCGACCAATCAGTAGTGATAAGTGCACGTTCTAGGCCGTGTTATCGCTATCTCGTGAAATGCAAGTGACTCAGCCCGGCTTGGCTGGCTGAGAAACGGTCGAATATCACCGAAAGTGTTGCGCGCGCCAGAGGTATCCGCTTGCGCGACGCAAGCGCCGGCGCTGCCGTCTCTTGTTCAGTTCGCCGCTTACCCGCACCGCGTGAGGAATCTTCAAGACGCCACCTTGCGTACATCTTTTTTTTATAAATTAAAGAAACCGCCTTTCTCATAACCTCTGATGATGTGAAAAGTCATTAACCTTGATTACAATACAGACACATCAGTGAAAAGTTCAAAAAGTCGCCGAAGATTTGTAATGTTCAACCAGTATTACTACAAATGAACGCAATTTCTAACAAAAAGAAATGATGGCCCAAAACACCTGAGAGCGATGCAAATACCATTAGCACGCGTTAGGAACAAAATATTTTCATGGCCCTAAACGACGGGGAAAATGCGGCGATACGCATGCCTCTCGAACGCCATTGCACATGGCCGCTCATTAGCATAATTCCCGCGGCTCGCAAGACCACAAATTATGGCGGAAGATACCTGTAATGGCGACCCAGTGCAACGGCACGCAACGTCAAATTGACGTTTACCAAACGGCCATTTCTGTTACACTCCTCGCGGGATACTCCGTCGACCAATCAGCAAGCTGACATGGCGGCTATCATGGAACACCACCACGTATTCGCGAAATTGCAGATAGCAATGCACGGGTTTCTGCACGCTACCGCTCACTTTTTTTAAAGCACTAAACTCGCAATATCGCTGCCAAGAACCAGAAAAAAGTTTTAGTCGATAAAATTTGCAGCTACACGTAACATTTCGTCATCTTGATGAAAACGCATGATTGCATTTTGCAAAACTTCCGCTTCCCGGCACAAATTTCAATACACGTGAGCTCTCGACAGCCAATCAGAAAGCCAGCATGGCGGATAATGGCGGCCGTGCAGCCGCCACACGTGTCGAGAATAGAGCCCCCGCTGGCCCGCTGAGCTTTAACTCTCTATTATCACGCACATATTGTTGAGCGTCCTCGTGGAACAAGTGTCGGTCGGAATTACATTGCGGTAACCTTGCTACTGGAAATTTAGTGGCACGCCTATGACGGGTGGCGCCATGGGTGCTTAAAGTACGCTTAAAATACGCCTGAAATAAGTCCCACATGGTTGTCACTGGGTCGATACCACTGTGCTTAATACGGTATATGTAGTACGGTGATTCTGCGGGCTCAAGCGTTCTAGTGAGGCTTACGTCATGCGTCTCTACCCACGTCACGCCCACGTCAACGGGAAAAAGAAACAACGAAACGTAACTTCGTCTAATAAATGAGCTTCAACAATAAACAAATAGCGTGCGGACTGTTGCAGCACACAAACGATACAGTTAGCGTGCGGTAGAATGATCTTTCCAACTCATGGCTCCGGCGTATATGCTGTTCCATGACGTTCAAAGCCTCGAAATCTCCGTTCGCCATTTCTAACCTTTTTTTTTTCCTTCCAAAGGCGTGCCGTGGGAGTCTTCGTGAGCTATCCTTTTATTGTCCTTCTCTGATCGTCTTGCTTTCATTCCTCCTATCGGGCTCATGATCGGTTCCTTTGAAGCGCTCGCTCGTATTTAGGTCCAATCAGCTGCTTTCTTTCGACGGCAGTGGTTGGGAGTAATTTCCTTTCTTTTCTAAGGGAATCAGACGGTCTTGGCCTCTAATACGAAAGGTTCTACTTTTGCGAGCGCCTCGTCGTCCCCGAAATGCAGACGTTCTAAAGTTAATCGAATCTTATTACGAAGTCAATTAAAACCTCCTGCGCCTCTATTTGTGCATGTCGCGTGGAAAAATAAAACGTTAAAAAAATGCCTGGCACGTGTTCGCACATTTGGTACAACGAAGGAAAATATATAGAATTTCAATCTTGTTCCAGTTTAAGAAATAATGAATTGCGTTGCTTCTGACTCGGTTCATCACACGAGTTCCGATAATTGTGCTCCAATAACGTATGATGCTATCCGATTACAATTTACTTCAGTTATTTAGTTCGGTTTATTAGAAGCTAATTACCAACATAACTAGTCATTCTACTGTTATTATTAGCGTGCTTTCTCAAGTTCTAGTACGCCTTAAAGTCTCCCTTTAGCAGGATTGGGCGAATTCTTTGAAAGCAGTTGTCCCTCTTTTTTTAGAAAGGTCCCTTTCACTTTATGGCAAGGAATTGAAAGCTAGGAATGGAGTGGTACACACACCATTAATGAGAATGCACATATGTGCGCCATCCAATTGCCGCTAACATTGTACAAAGCGCCTTAACGCGTGCCCATACGTTAGTCGTGGATTCTAGTGCGTCGAAGCTAGCTTATCTAGCTTTCCCCTTTTTTTTCGATCAATGTTTCTCCTCCTCCTCCTCCTCCTCCTCCTCCTCCTCCTCCTCCTCCTCCTTCTAAACGCTCGTCGTCCCGGCGACCGGACGGGCGCCTGTTGTGGAATTGGAGTGTGCTACTGATTAGGTGTGTGGGGTCCGGGACCTCTGCCAGGCCTTCGTATCTTTAGTCCCAGTCTCCCCTCGCTCGGACGCGAAATAAAGTAGCTATGATTATGATTATGATTAGGTGGCTTCTGCTTCCTGTATGCCTTCGTCTTCACTGTCGGCGGCTGCGCTAGGCTGGCGTCTCTTACGTTCCCTCCATTCAAATACAGACAAGTAAAGTTTAAAGAATAAACAGTAACAGCATTTTTAAAGAATTTAGTACCGACAGGATGCAGTGGGAGAGGTTGGTGCCCATAGGTGGCACCGCCTGCTCTTCGTCGCTTCGCAAAGAAGAAAAAAAAAAGGATATTGTCACAAAATTTGCACCAAACTGCGGCCACGAAGGTATCACGAAATATTCCGGCAGAACCCATATCTCACAATGAATGCGGACGTTGGTACGATTAGCATTCAGCCACTAGGCGGCGCGCATCACACAACCGCCGCCGAAACGAGTCTTGCATTGGATGTGTACGACGCTTGGCTCCTCTTTCGCGCTACTGTGATGATGGTGATAATGATGATGATGATGATTTAATGGCCTCTCCTCAGAAACGGGGCGGTGACAAATAGTCACATAGACTGCTTGGTTTATTCGGGTATACTGCACATGTTCTTTATCTAGCATTTTTCTGTACATCTTAATCTTTCTTCTCCCTTCAAAACATACCTTGTACCGCTAGCTATGACTGGAAGAGATCCGGTCGTACCATAGTCTTCCCTGCTTTCTTTCCACCAATAGTTTAAACCTCTCTTGCTCACCGGTTCACGCTTCCGTCCACATTAAGCCTAAGCGCTTCTGAAAGGTTCGACGTAGTAGTTCTGCGGAAACCCGCAAGGTGGAGAGAAGTAATTAATAAAGGGAAAATAAGACATCCACCCGTTCGTAGCAAGTGCTACAAAGGAAACCCATACGGGCTCCTCGAAAGAAAAGCCTCAGAGTTGAAGAAAAATTCATCCTGGTCCGGGACTCGAACCCGGGACCACCGCCTTTCCGGGGCAGCCGCTCTACCATCTGAGCTAACTAGGCGGCTAGCAGATGGCAGGGCGAAGTCGAATTTGTCGACAACACACGAAGCAAAGGCAAGTGTTTGACGTAGTAGTTCTGCGGAAACCCGCGTGGATGTCTGATTTTCCCTTTATTCATTACTTCTCCCCACCTTGCGGGTTTCCGCAGAACTACTACGTCAAACACTTGCCTTTGCTTCGTGTGTTGTCGACAAATTCGACTTCGCCCTGCCATCTGCTAGCCGCCTGGTTAGCTCAGATGGTAGAGCGGCTGCCCCGGAAAGGCCGTGGCCCCGAGTTCGAGTCCCGGACCAGGACGAATTTTTTCTTCAACTCTGAGGCTTTTCTTTCGATGAAACCGTATGGGTTTCCTTTGTAGCACTTGCTACGAACGGGTGGATGTCTGATTTTCCCTTTATTAATAGCTTCTGAAAGGTGTACGTTACCTACGGTTCTCACTGGGGGCATCCCTTCGCTTTCCTTTAGGAGGTGCTGAGTAATCTCCGCATTTTCGCTGCAGCCATGCACATGCCTCATCTAGTTGCCAATATTTGCTCCGGTACGTTTTTGTCCTTAGGCAACCGCCTCGAGCCTCAAATAGCAATGCGCTGCCCTTCGTGCTATCGTAAAGATTTTCCCTTCTGATTTCTTCCTTCTCATCCTTGTAAATCTCTATGGTCCTTTTCGTTTCCATATTATTGCATCCAATTAACTGTCTCTGTTTTTCTGCTTTTCTTTCTGATGACTCCTGGTTGTCTATTTACAGTTTCAATTACCCTGTACTCGGTCGCCAACTCTCTTGAGCTCTTCCTCCATTCTGTGTCCGCGCTTTTCATGTACAGATACTTGTGCACTTTAGCTGCCCATTTATTTTCATCCACACTCTTAGGCAAAGTTACACCCTTTGGCTTGCCCCTTCTGCCACACAACAATAATCGTTATCTGCCTTGATGCGTTTCCTTTCTTTAACGCTGCGAGCCCGGTACTTTCCAGTAAAGAACGGCACGCGTGTTATCAGCATAGAACAGTTTACACCCTTTGGAGTGCCCCTTCTGATAACGCGCGTGCCGCTCGTTACTGGAAAGTTCCGGGCTCGCAGCGTTAAAGAAAGGAAACGCATCAAGGCAGATAACGATTATTGTTGTGGGGCAGAAGGGGCAAGCCAAAGGGTGTAACGTTGCCTAAGAGTGCATGTTCCTGAGACTTTATTCAAAAATAATTTCGCTCTGCGCTTCTCTGACTTCAAGAAAGGCCCAATCCATGTCACACTGCACTGCCTCATTTCTGGTTTTACCACGGGCTCCCAAATCCAACGGCCTAACGATCTCTCGTTGACAGATTTTTAAGATATTCAATTTGAAACATAGAATGGCATTTGCGAACGTTAGCGCTGGCACCATAATTCCTTGCTAGATTTCACGCACCACCTCGTACCTACTCTCTGGACAGGCTGCGCCATCTGGTGGCACCGCCACGAAGCCTGCATGAGGTGCGTGTGTGAACGTATATCCAGAGAAGGTTGAAGAATATATATGACGCAGGTTCGCTTCCGCCCAACAGCCAAGAAACCTTCTCTTAATCTTTCCCTCCCTTTTTTTCTTTCTCCAGCGCAGGGTAGCCAACAGTGCTCAGTCCTTGTTAACCTCCCTGTCTTTCATTTATCCTTTCCCCCTATCTCTCTTTCTCTCATAGTCTTCTCTTTGTGCATGTCGTGTCGAAAAATAAAATGTTAACATGTTAACTCGAATGGCCACGTAAATAAGAAAGACTTTGCTGGTGTTAGCATATTTGCTACAAGAAAAATATATAGAATTTAAAAGTTGTTGGAGTTTAAGAACTAATGATTTGCGTTACTTCTGATTCAGTCCTTTACAGGAGTCGGGATAGTTTTGCTCCGACAGCGTATGTAAAGGCTATCCGATTACAATTTATTCTAGTTATATAGTTCGGGGAAGCAGGAAGATGATCTTTCACTTGTTAACGACTGACTACGACTACAACTGAACGTAGCCACTCTATTGTTATCATCGACGTGCTTTCTAAAGTCCTATTGCGCCTCAAATTCTCGCTTTACCAGGAGGGCACGAATGCTTCGAAATAATATTTTTTTAAAGAAAATGTCCTTTTCGCTTTATGGCTGTGACATAAGATCTAGGAATTCAGCGGCACACACACGCCGTTCATCAGAATGCACATAAGCGCGCACGCCTACTACTGTTCACATTGCGCCAAGCTCCTCAACGCCGCTATACATAGTCATGAATTCGAACGCGTCGACGCTAAACGCTCGTCATCCCGGTGGTAAGGACGACGAAGAATTACAACTTTTTTTTTTGTCATGGTAGAGCGGCACGCACCCAACGTCGCACACCGAGTGACCCAAGTTGAGAAGAGAGGGGCTCATTCAGTTAGGCGCATGCCCAGTTGCACATTGTTGCCAGTTACCAGGCTGGAATCAAGGGTGTTCACAGAATAGGGGCACATACCCAGTGCCACGTAGCCAGTTTTACATGCTCAATGACCCAAGTTGCTTTGACGGTTGGCTTCAAATCTTGTTCCCTCAGCACAGCAGCATGATGAGTACCCATTATTAGTTAATTAGCTATTTGGTTAGTTAATTAGACAGACAGACAGACAGACAGACAGACAGACAGACAGACAGACAGACAGACAGATTAGATAGATAGATAGATAGATAGATTAGATAGATAAATATATAGATAGATAGATAGATAGATAGATAGATAGATAGATAGATAGATAGATAGATAGATAGATAGATAGATAGATAGATAGATAGATAGATAGATAGACAGACAGACAGACAGACAGACAGACAGACAGACAGACAGACAGACAGACAGACAGACAGACAGACAGACAGACAGACAGACAGACAGACAGACAGACAGACAGACAGACAGACAGATAGATAGATAGATAGATAGATAGATAGATAGATAGATAGATAGATAGATAGATAGATAGATAGATAGATAGTCAGCCCCCGGAAACTGCATGAGGTACCGTAAGAATGCTAATCGCATTAGATACACTCAGTCCGCATTAACACAAAGTTCTGTACATGTGTCCAGCAACCCAAAGAAGCCAAACGTGTACACAGTCGCATATGTCGCGACAGGAAATCTGCATTGTCTGTACCCTCTTGCCTATCGCAGGAACTGGCGTCCTTGGGCGTCTCCGTTCAGCAGAGCCGCTACGAACAGGACGGTGAGGTGGCGCGTCGCGTGGCCAGCGTGGTGCAAAAGTCTCGCCAGTACGTGTCGCTCAAGGGCCAGCAGCAGTACGAGCTGTTCCAGCAGCGTGCCTCGCAGATAGCCGGCCAGCTGCAGCAGGCGCTCGGCCTTCTGTCAAAGATAAAGGACGGCCTCCTAGACGGAAACAAAAGCTTCAAGGACATCCTCGACGAACTCCACTCGGACGCCGGTTGGCTCAAGGCATTACTCAACGACCCAAATCCGGAGACAATCAAGGTACTCTACGTGAAGACAATTTTGATTAAATCATTTCACAAGAACCGGCATCTGCCAGTCGTGGGAGGGAGAATATAATGTTAGCCAAGAAAGACGACGAAGGACAAACAGTTGTTACGAACAGAACCTTAGGAAACTCCGCCCTTGATCCCGGGATGATGAGAAAACTCACATGGTGGAGCAGACCCTAAGAACAAGCTTTCGCCATTCATGACAGTGAATGATATTGTAGCGAAGAGAGCCTGTACTTACGAACGAAACGCTTTAGGAGCTATAAAGCTTTCCATTCGAAAGAATTTTGTGTCATTGGTGGGCCGCTATTAGTGGTTACTCGCCGTCATCATTGGTTGGTTCATGCTTTTACGAACTGTCAGAGAGTATACAAACAGCATTGCGAGTACAGGACGTATATTTGTGGGCCCGCAATGACAAAAATTTTTCTTACGCTAGAACGTACAAGGCTACATACCAACCAATCGTCATGTCGGCCAACAGAACTTGCGAACGAAAAGCTTTGTAAATTCATGATTTTGGGAAGTTACCGCAAGGAACACACGAGACTTGAAGAAAGGGGCAACAAGAAGCGGTTGTCGTGTTGTCCATTTCTTCAAGTCTCAGGTGTTCCTTGCGCTAACTTCCAAAAAGTCATGAATCATCAACTGGCATACACCCACTCTCTACTTTATGGAGTCTGTCGCTATTCTACGAGGGAGATCTCTGCACGTATTAGTGAAGTGTTTCGGTCGTACGAACAACTTATGATTGGTTGGCCGCCCTGACTAATATGTGAGACAGTAAAAAAAATTGTCAGTTTTACCCGAAGGCGAAGTATTGAAAGTGATAGCATGGTTTAGAGTTGCACTGAAGGCGTCTCAGGAGGCTGGCGGGATGAGCATGTCAGTAGAGTTGCAGCAGATGGAATTAACGGAAAACACGCAGACGCTGCTCCACGCCGTCGGCGCTTTGAGCGTTCCAGTTTGACTTGGCTTAGTTTGAAGGTCAAATTTACGGAACCAGACGTTTTCCAAGTTTGTACCTGGAGTAGGAAGGCTATCGCTCTAATAGACTGGCCTTCAGTAATCTTACTGTACCCGCGGACAACTTTATGTGGATGCGAAGGGAAAGCTATGGAGGCAAAGCGCGCGCAAGCTTCTGAAAAGAGCACCGTGTTCTAGTACACGTTAATTTAGGCTGGGTAAGACAAAACATAAACGCCTAAGCAACAGTCAATGTAGAACAAAGGTTTACTTATTTTGCGCCTTTGCCCTTCCGCGTCTGGAGGAACGCGAAACCGTTGCACCTGGAAACTGCGTCGATTCAGCGTCTGTTCCGAGCAACCAAAAGCACCGTCAAACGCTGACGGACTAATTGGCGCGGTAGCACACGTGCAGCAGCGACGCTCCCGTAGCTTTCCCTTCAACACTACAGAAAATTGTCCACGAGTACAACCGTGACAACGTACGAAATGCTTTATGAATAGGGGTGCTTCACTTCTACACGTGAGCAACCGTGACGCTGAGCTTGCTTGTTGACTCGAACGCCACGTCTTCTCCCGTTCTTCCATCGCAGACCTTGCCCGGCAAAGTCCTGCTAGTGTCTCAAAACGCCGTGCATCAAGCCGTCACCGCTGTCACCGAACGCTCAAAGTTGGCCCGCGGTGTCCAGGAAACGTACGCCAAGATCTCACCCGAACTGAACAAACGACTCGCCCCCATCGGTCACCTCGTCACCGAATCTGTCGCTAAGGTGTACGCTCAACTTGACCGCATCACGGACAGCTTGCGCCAGACCATCGAAGCCCTGCTCGGCCGCCTTGTAAGTGAACGCAGAGAAAACCAGGGGGTGTTGTGATATGGAGGCTGGCAGCAAAACCTTTGAAAGTTGTATCGCGCTTTCTTACGTTGTGACGTATCTGTATAGTCACAGCGTGACGTTGTGAGGCAAGCCACATGAAAGGGAGAAGAGAAACGAAAGAAAGAAGAAAGACAGGGAGCCTAACCAGAAGTGAAACTCCGGTTCGCTACCTACACTGGGGCACGGCGATGTCGCGCAATGTGGTTTTTGTCATGTAGCACTGACCCCTTTCTTCGCTCCTCTGTAAACCTCAAGATCGACCGCCAACAGGGCCCGCTCCTATACGCAGTATACACGTGACATCACATCCACTGCTGTCGTCTGCTTCCGCTACCTTCCGCCACCTTGGGGAACGTTATCAACATGCGCGCGCATATAGGTTCCCCAACATGGCGCCGCCGTAAACCGGAAGTCGCGGAGTATCTTTGAATGACGTACGTGCATACTATGTATAGCGCGCTTGCGCCTCAAGGTAGCCTGCATGCTCCAACCACGTGTAAAAAAAATAAAAAGAAATAAAAGACATAATTTAAGTGCCCGCACTCTAGCACAGCGGACCCTTACGTTGAGCATTGAGTGTCCGCGACATGACCAAAAGCGAGAGACCTTTCGCAGTCGTCTGGACACTTTAGATCGAGGCACACACTACGTGCAAGAAATTCTTGGACCCTAGCTAAATTTTCTACCTTTAGAAACAATTCAATTTTAAATTTCCATGAATAATTTCTGAAATAACTACGCGTTGGATATTGTCCTATTCTGTGACGTCACGGGTAACTATCTAGTGCGGTCGCTTCAACGTGGGGACGTCACCCTACTCTAATATTTTACGTTGTTTTCTGGCTACATTTTTCGCTGTCGCCAAAACGTCTCCTATTTGCTATTATAAAGCATAATCTACGAACTTGGTTGACATCATAACGCTCGTTGGAGCTTCTTTATCGCGTGACAATGAACACGCACTGGGGAAGTCACGGCACTTAACGCCCCATATGTTGACGCCGCTGAGCGGTGAGCCGAGAGGTACGAAAGCGTGAACGAAAATTTAATGTGGCAAAACTTCTTTGACCACCTGTTGCAATGCAAAAAAAACAACAACTTTTCATTGAGAATTCGCGACGAAGTTAAACATTATCTTTCTTCTTCTTTTACTCCTTTCCTTTTTTTTTTCAGCCTGCCCTGCCTTTTGTCGAAAAGCCTGCTCAAGAGGATAAGAACACGGAAGCGGATGACGACGACAGCTCGACGGATTCGGAGGATTAGTGGATCTAGTCTTGCTTTTTTTGTATGAGTGCTTGTATGAAAGCAAACATGTATGTCTGTGTGCACGTCACTCTTGAACGTTGCTGATATTTCCGCCGGATCTGTAAGCCCCGATGGAGATATACCAGCAACAATTTAATGCCACTGGTAGTGATGTTTGTGTTGCGCATGAAAAGAAAAGACACCTTATCTTAGCGCAGGAGCAATGGTAAAAACGAGTAAATGAATAATAAAACGATTGTACTACAGAAATGGAACGTTCTCTTAGTGTTTGTCTTTCAAGATATATATAAACGAGAAGAAAGGGGGTTACCCGGGGGTCCCGATTTTTATTAGTGACATCATAAGAAGCCAACAAACACTGACACCAAGGACAACATCTGGGAAATTACTTGTGCTTAATAAATGAAATAAAGAAACGATAAATTAATGAAAATTAAAGCTGATGAAAAAACAACTTGCCGCAGGTGGGAACCGAACCCACAACCTTCGCATTTCGTGTATATATATATATATATATATATATATATATAGTTGTATCGATGTGTTACTGTACATTTTTTTTGCGGCGCCCTTACCTGCGTTTCGTGAAGTCACACTTTCTTCTGTAAGTAGGTTATAAGTATGTGGATTGAATAGCTAGGGAAATCTAATTTCCGAGAGCGACACCGCGGGTATACGAGTATCATGTTTAAAAAAAACGGAATTCGAATTAATTTCGACCATCCAAGATTCTTTACCGTGCACGCAAAGCCGTAGCGTACGGGCGTTTTCGTATTCCACACCCGTCGGAACGCGAAAGCTGTCTCGAAACTTGAGCCCATGATCTAGTTCTCCGCGTTAGAAAGCTATATCCACTGGGTCACCGCGTAAATGTGTCCTCGAATGTTTGCCATAGTACCGCATGCCACACTGTAGTCGTAGTGTCAGAAGCTAAACAAAAACATAAAACTCACTACGGGGACAAATCGGCAAGCATGCATGACACATTTCTCCTCAAGGGGTACCCTGCAAAATGCTTGGGACAAGAACGTTTAAACAGTTTCATCGGGGGAGGGTTTCTTAAGTGAAAGGGCCAGAAGGTAAATATCCAAGAGCTTGGCCAATCAGCCTTGTACTGTATGCTCCTGAGCTACAGGAACACGAAGAAAGCACATAACTGGAGCGTAAGCAGCGTAAACATTTGATCCGAAATTTCATGGGCAGCGTTCACATTATTTTGAAAGACTGCAGTAAGCGCGCCTCTTAGCCCATAAATGCGCCATGGAGAGCAGTCGTATACGACGAGATCCTTGTCGGATTGCGTCCATATTTCGCAGCCTCGTCGACAAACAGGTGCGCTCGCGTTGAAGAAGAAACTAAGCACGTCATTGTGCTGAGCAGGTATCGGATCTAAAATTGAATACATTGTGGGGTTTTAAAGTGGCAATACCAAGATATATTTGTGAGTGGGGGACTCGGGAATAAGTTTGACCACCTGGTGTTCTTTAACGTGCACCCACTGTTCACTTTTTCATTTCGCCCGCATCGAAATGCTGTCGTCGCAGCCTGGATTTGATCCCGCACCCTCGTACTTAGCTGCGCGAATCCATAGCCACTAAGCCACCACGGCGAGTAGGTATCAACTCCCGAACCTTTTGATGCCGAGACGCACGGTCCACCGATTATGCTACAAAGGTGCCGGTTATATGCGTACATACGACACGCGCTTCTTGGAGCTGGTGTACGGTATGATCACGCGTGCTTGATTCCCGGCGTTGATGACTCCGGCTCAACGGCCACAACGGCACTTGGACGGTGCGCGGTATGCGAACGCATAGCCGTGACGTCATGCTACTGTGCCGGAGTCCCACTTATTTCGACAGCTACGACTTGCGGAAACAAGACAGCAGCAGCGAGGCTCATCGTTTCTATACTTCCATGACTTCGAGCTTTTCAGCACAAAAACTGCCTCATTAGTGTCGCATCACGGCGGCTCCGATCTTCTGGACCTCTTGTTATTCTGGGAGGCTTTCAAAGTTTGTAAAAGGTGCGTTTGTTTGTGAGCTGCGCCAAATTAAAGAAAAAGATAATGCCTGCGACAGGAGCACAGTTCTAAGCTTTCATCTAAATTGCTCGATGACGTGGCCATTACTTCTACGAGAAATCAAAATGCTTAAGAAAATAATTAACATAATTCCGCTAATTAATTGTTAATTAATTAGTTCACGGCCAACAATTTAAGTTACGAATTATAGCCGGTGCGGTCGCTAGGGGTATCCACTCGGAACGAATTCTCAGGACGGCACCAGTTTCTTGGTAATAGTTTTGAAATTGTCTGACGGAATGCAATGGCGTTCCAGTTACGTTTTTGAAGAAAACGCTGTTTTATTTATTTATTTATTTATTTACACAATGCTGCAGGCAGCAATGCTGCCCAAGCAGGAGAGGGTTTACAAAAGATGCTTTGTCAACATATCTTCAAATGAAACATAAGAAGTGCATGCAACAACATTGAAGCATTGAAGCACAAAAATTAACTGGAACACCAATGCATTTTGTCGGACCACATTGAAAATAAATATCCCTAGGGGGGCCGAGCCGGCAAGATGTGTTTCACATGGACTCCGAAAAATTTCTTTGATTGTAGCGAGAAAAGGCAGTTCTCGACTTTAGAACTACCACACCTAACAGCGGAAGGCCGACGGACTACGCTGACAATCCAGGAGCGGATTAAGGCTCACGAACGCCGTATAGTAAAGCCAACAGACACCCAGACCCCGACGAACGATCCAAGAACATTGGAGACTCGCCGATTTCAACGGCGTGGAAAACCGCAAGCGCTTGAATACTACACCGACAAATGACATCGAGGCAACCGCAGCTACCGCAGGATGACTACAAGATTGCGATCCGCCCGAGAGGCGGGCTCGACATGGCGCAACAACGCACTGCGTACATAAAGGATGGCGTTCTGCTAGCAGCCGCACTAGCACCAGAAAATTCTGGAGAAGAAGCACTTCGAATCAATCCAAGCCAAAGCCCCATGCTCATGAACACACCGAAATTGGAGAATGCGAAACGCTACAGCCAGATACGGGAAATCCAACTCGGATCCAACACCTACAGAACGACCGCTTACATTATGGCACCGGGTAGCCTAGTAAAAAAGCCTAGTGAACTGCAGAAACACGACTATACTACCCGCGAGACGCATGGGACGCACCGATTGGGGTGGTGATAGTGTTTGAAGGTACATACTATTAGGGTTGGCGTCTGACACCACGTGGCGACAGGTCATTCACCCTACCCCCTGAGCCGGAGCTCACGGGCGACCTCCTCCCCTTCCCCTCCTCTCATGGTCGTGGCATCGTGTGTGCTTACCTCATCTCCTTCACCTTCTCTTGGCCGTACCCGACGGCGCCGGAGAGGTCATTCACCCGACCTTCTCCCCGGATTCGTCGAAAAGAGGATCGACTTCTCCTCCCCGTGCTCGGTATTGCAGGAGGAGGGGCCCTCTCTCCGTGCCTGTCACGTGTCATCGGCGGAAGCAAGATCCCGCCCACACTTGTAGAGAGCCTATTTAAGGGGCTCCGAAATGTACTTTGAGAGACTTCAGACTCGAGACTTCATACTTCATACTTTTATGCTTTTCTTATTTTCTTTCAACTACTTTTGAATAAACCGTGCAAGTTTCGCACTAGCAAATCGTCTCGCCCCTGCTTGGTCGCCATGATCTACCGGATGCCTGCAGCCCGCCGACAACGCCACGCTACCCAATAAGTAATGTCGGTTGAGCTTCGATAGGCAGGCGGCGCTACTTCTCGGCAGCAGTACGGTACGCTACCCTGGAGTACGCAACAATACGTACCACACTACGTGTACTACCACGGAGCTAAATGCCGATGCCTACTATATCGTAAACAGTACGAAATATATGCCACCTGTGGCCATATCGACAACCGAGCGGTTGTCTGCGCGGCGCCGAACAACAAGAAATGTCGCGGGTGTGGAACTCTCACTCCGCTCAAAGACCATCACTGCGAACCAAGATGCTTCATGTGTGGGAAGGGACACCTCCCGGGAGACAAAAAGTGCCGTGAGAGATTAAAGAACACATGTGTTCTTAAAAATAGGCAGTGGAAACGACAACAACAACGGTATGAACACCAACCACAGAAAGCTACGACAGAAAATCGCTCCAGTCGCTGCAGGGAGTGGTCGGGCAGCACCGATTCGCTCAAAGGATCGACACACACCAACAGCCACGGCAGCGGACGCCGCAACAGGAGTCGCTCTACTTTCTTCTCGAGACTTCCCGGTGAAGGCAGTGGGGGCAGGTCCAACTTCAAATCCTGGTGCAGGTCCCGGGCCAGGTTCGAATCCAAATCGAGAGGACCCCCATACACGGAACTCCCGAGCGCTCTGGCGGGGACGACCGCAACAAAACGCAGGTGAGCTGGGCATACGCGGTCTGTGGCGCTGCTTCTCCGTCTAAAATAACACCTAAAATAGAAGGGTCCGTCCTCGAGCAGGAAATGATCCGAATTAGAAAATTGGGACGGTAAAAGCGACTACCAAACCATATATAATCGATTCGTAGTGACAGAAACCAGTAAAGTCACCGGGGAGAATTAAACAATTAAACATGGCTGCGCGTAATAAATGCACAATCTGGCAATGGAGCTGTCGCAGGCATCGCCGGAAACGAGGACACCTATAGCAGTTCATAAGTAGCAAGGAGGCCCCAGACGTCATCACCCTGCAAGAAACGACCGGACCGGCTAAATTATCTGGTTACAAAGCATACGGTGCTTCCGACGACAAGGCGTCCTTTACAAATCTCGTGCATGGAAACCTTACAGTCATAGAACACAACACTGGCGTGACGGACGTAGACCACGCCCTGATTGAAATCATTCCCGCGCGCAAGGGAGAAGGAAGCCTTTTCACCTTAAATGTATACAGTATCCCTCGACACATGCTGAGATTCAGCCCGCTATTTCGGAAATCCTTCAATTTAGCAGAAGGACATGCAATAGTAATTGTAGGGGACTTTGACGCGGCTTGGGGATACCGTATGGAGAACATCAAGGGTCGTACTCTATGGTTAGACTCTCAGCAGGAGGGCCTTACTCTCGTAACGGATCCACTGGCGCCCACTAGAATGGGTAACAGCGTGAGCAATGACACGACATCAGACCTAACTTTTACAAAGAACACAACTGATGCACAATGAATAAACACACAAGAAAACCTCGGCAATGATTACTTCATTGTAGCAACAACTGTACACGCAGGCCCATCAAGAAAGAAAGGCAAGAAGATAACTCTTGTCGAATAGGACTCCTTCCGCAATATCCGGGAGGATGAGGTTGATGAAGTCATAAATGGCATAGACATTTGGACTAAAAAACTTCATCAAAGTGTGAAACAAGCCACCAAGGCTACTCCGGAAAAAGCGGGGAGAGAAGAGGCGGACAGCAAGAACTACTACATATGTGGGAGGCAAAAAGCAGCATGCAGAAAGGCTGGAAGCAGCAAAAGGTTAATCGGAACCTGAGAAGGAAAATCAACACGCTAGGCCGTCAAAATTGAGAGGCCACATGTAACGCCATAGATAGACAGATAGGGTTACCTAAAACCTTCCACGTTATCTTCTGCGTTATCTTTTAGACCCGGAAAACAGCAAGTCCACACAATGACACTGCTTGCACAAAATAGTTCACAGATACACAAGCACGGAGGAAGAACTTTGACAAAAACTACAAAGGCGACACGTAAGAAATACAACCAATGAACAACATCAGTATGCTGATAAGGAAAACCCGGATCTTGACAGCCCCATAATCGAGGCTGAAGTTCGAGCGGAGCTCATCAGGCTCAACACGAACTCCGCGCCAGGCCCGGATGGAATCGCGAACAAGATCTTGAGAAATCTTGATGATGAATCTATCTTGGCTCTCACCAAGTATATTAACAACTGTTAGGAACAGCGCAATATTCCACGTGAATGAAAAACCGCCCACGTTATAATGATTCCAAACCTGGGAAAGAAACTTCAACTTAAGAATCTCAGGCCTATCTCGTTAACATCGTGTGCTGGCAAGCTCATGGAGCACGTCATCGTCACACGTCTAACAATACGGACGAGTTAGACCAAAACTGTCTACGCAAGACATTATGTTGCAAATCAAACACCAAGTAATAGACGCGGGACCTCAAACACTAGATACCAAAGCTATCCTTCGTCTTGATCTTACGAAGCCCTTTGACATCACCTACAGGGATATTTTAGAAAACCTACAATGCCTAGGAGTGGGGCGATGAACCCATGCGTGTGTTAGACTTCCTCTCTGACCGTATTAAACAAATTACAATCGGTGAAGTGAAATCCAAAGAATCCAAACTCGCAAGCCAGGGCACAACACAAGGATCAGTCTTATCTCCCTTTCTATTTAATGTATCTATGATTGGCCTGCCAGCAAGAGTAGAAAATATAGAAGGATTACAGCATAGCCTGTAGGCTGCTGATATCACCCTTTGGGTAACAGGTGGAAGTAATGGGCAGATAGATGAAACTCTCCAAAAAGCCATACACACGGTCGAGAAATATGCCATGGATAAAGGACTGAGATGCTCGCCGGAAATATGAGAATTACTTCTATACCGACCGACACATAGGGGGGGGGGGGGCGTAAGACTACTACGGATAAACCAAACATCACGTTTTTTGCAGATGACAACCATATACCCATTGTCAACAGCATTAGAGCCCTCGGACTCCGCGTATCAGTGAACGGTCACGACGGGGAAACAATCAGAATACTAGAAAACAGCGCACAAAAACAATGAGACTAATTAAGAGAATGGCTTATCGATATTATGGGATGAAAGAGAACAATCTGGTACGACTAGTCTAGGCTTTTGTCATCAGCCGTATATATATGTAACCCCCTACCTAAATCTCCAAGTAGCAGGAAATACAGAAATCGAAGACATCATTAGACGGTCATACAAATAAGCCATAGGATTGCCGATAAACACGTCGAATGACAGGCTCCTAGCCTTAGGTGTCCACAACACGCTCGAAGAACTCATAGAAGCCCATACGATAGCGCATCCAAATCATAAAAGCCAATACTGGCAGACACATACTTAACAAGCTCGGAATAACATACTCATCCCAGTATGGCCCTAAAGAAGACAGTCCTCACGACATAAGGAAGCAGCTTATTATTCTATCAGGGCTCCGCGGCTGGGGCTGACAGGTGACCGGACGGTTAGCTACAGGGATATAACTAACCATTACACATTGGGTAAGGTGTGTTTTCTCCCCACACATCCATCGCTTAATAAGCAGCAGGCGGTGCCATGGCGCTTGCTTCAAACCAATACGTATCCAAATCCGGTGACTTATAATCACTATCATCCAGAACAATATTCCGCCAAATGTAACTTTTGTCAAGAAAGGGCGGATATGGGTCACATTATCTGGGCCTGCCCTCGGGCGCCCCGACAGGGCCAAAAAATTAAGGATGGGAAGCAGTGGAAGACGGTGCTGCGAAGCTCGGCCACGAAGACCAACTTTTGGCTGTCCATCAGGCCGAGAATGCCGCCAGAGCCCGAGGACTTCTGGCCCCCATCTAGGCGCGGTTGGCCTCCCCTCCCACCAATCTGCCGGCTGCATAAATAAATGTTATTTCTCTCTCTCTCTCTCTCTCTCTCTCTCTCTCTCTCTCTCTCTCGAAACTGCTGCAGTCCAGAGAACGCCTTCCAAGTGAATACGCCATGCGAGCTCAGTAGCTACAATTCGTAGATTAAAATATGTGCCGTAAAATAATTCAATAAACAATTAATTATCGTAATGATCTTAATATTTCAATTAAGCATTTTCATTTCTCGTAGAAGTAACGGACGCCTCACAGAGTAATTTAGATCAAGGATTAGAACTGTGCTGTCTGCCACAGGCGATCTTTAAAAAAAAATGATGCAGGTAAAGAGAGAGAGAGAGAGCGAGAGAGAGAGAGAAAATAGACACCCTGTATATCCTCGCGCCACCGAAGTGGATCGTGGATTTTGCCGCCACGTGTAAAGGAAAAAAGCGGTTGTTGCTTTCGCTTGCGAGCTGGAGAAACAAAAGAATAAAAAAAAAGAGCGTTCTAAAGCAGCGCTCTTGAACAAGAAAAGAAGTAACAGATGTGAACGCGTGATCCAGGACGATGAAGAGATAAGAAACTGCGGGCCATCACTCATGACAGATAGATGCGCATTGTGATGTTTATAAACGTGACTAAACACGAAACCGCGGAATGCGCGTATGTTTCTTTTACTTCAGGTGCATGATCAGGGCGATAAGAGTAATTCGTTTACGCGAGCTACGCGTGGGGAGAGTGCGGATAGAAATTATCGCTGAATCTTTCGCGGATGGGAAAACGAAACAACAGAAAATAGGAGGGACCGGAACACACACACACACACATATATATATATATATATATATATATATATATATATATATATATATATATATATATATATATATATATATATATATATATATATATATTATGAACATGTGGAGCAGTTATACATACTGTGGGCAGAACGCATTTCTTTTCATCGGTTCGATCAGAACGGAACCATTTACCCGCTGTGGTGACCGATTGTGGCGTTCTGCTGCTAAATATGGGGGGTGCCGGGTTCGATTCCTTGCAGCCTGTTACGTCACCGCGACTAAAATCCGTGCTCGCCGTTAGTTAGTGTTCCCTGCATTTGTCGCGGTGTGCTTCAGACATTTATCGCACTTGATGAGCGGCGCTCGGGCAGAGGAAGTGCCAGCAGCTAGCAACGTTCCTGCTCCGGCCACGTCAGCCGCATTTCGAGGGAGGAGAAATACAAGAACGCTCGGGCGCATAGATTTAGGTGAATGTTTCAGTAATCCCACGTGACCAAAATGTTTCCGGATCCCTCCTCTGTACGGCGTCCCTTGTAGATCCAGTGCTGCTTTGGAACGTTCAAGCGGCACCAAAGAACGCGGAGCCGGTCATCGGCTTTATTCCAAAGCATGTTTGGCACTGCAGGAAAGCCAGCTAGCTCTAGAGGGCAGCTTGCCGTCAATGCCGCCGAAAAGTACCCCTCAAGTAAATTCAGCTGCGTCAATACGTCGACGTTTACTTTATTATCGCACTTATCAATAAACAGCCAAACTGTCAGCGACATGGTGGGAAGTTAAAAGCGAAGTGAATAGGCATAACGTCGAAGAATGAATGAATGAAAAACTTTATTTTCACAAAGGAGCTATCCCGGTGAAGGTGGAGCCTTCAGTGTAGGGCCCCTGTGGCCTTTGCCATCTTGCTAGCTCTGTCGATCAGCTTGAGTTGTTCTTCAGGCTTCGAGCAGGACAGGGCAGCCTCCCACTGCTCCGGTGTTGGTGTTTTGTGTACTGGCGCTACCTTTGGTTTTTGGCAGGCCCGTGTAACGTGGTGAAGCATTGCGCGTTTCCTGCATAGCGGGCATTTATTGTCATATGTTTCCGGATAGATTTTGCTGAGTAGACTTAGATTAGGGTATGTATTAGTCAGCAGTTATCTCCAGGCAACCAAGTGCTCTCTACTAAGGTCGTTGCGGGGAGAAGGGTAGATCCCCCTTAGTAACGACGAGAACGTGAACTCAGAACGGCACGTAGATGGACCCGTTACGCTCTTGAAGTGCTGACTTCATGAAGCATAACCACCGCTCGCACAATGGGGGGGGGGGGGGGAAGAAGAAAAAAAACAAGTCAGGGTGGGTGGTGTTTTTGCTTTTCAATCTAATGTTTGGGCTCTTGGGTGCCTCGTCTTGCAATGTTTCCAGTCAATATAGCGCGGAAGCTGCACAAAAGAAAAAGAAAGAAGCTAAGTCACGGAAACAACGTAGTCTCAAAGCACCGAAAACACGGTAAGGAGGGTGCGTGCAGCATAAAATGGCCTTTCATCACCTTCTTACCAGAGTGAGTGTATAGAAGACTGCTGAACAGACATCAAATCTGCAGACGCCGGAGGCCTCGCAAACCTCTTTGTTGTTTTCTTTTTGTTTCCTGTCGGTTCAGCGCAGCGCAAGTAGTCTGAACACGCACAATATCTTTTTCGCATGAATGGGCAGGCGTTTAAGGCAGCGTCAAACGAATGAAACAAGAGGAGTAAGCAAGCATTATGATTCCTTTTATGTCGAAACTATCGCACTTCCCTTGGTTTACGCAAGAAATCAATATTTCCTTTTCTTTCATTTTTTGTTCTTTTTCGTCTTGGTAAGCCGCAACCTACGCTTAGTGCATGCTCCGTGGCAGACGCTGCTGCTGCCGCATATGTGTAAGCAGTTGTGCCAACGATTATGCTAGAACAAAATATACGCAAAGCACTGCCATAGAAAAAAAGAACAATGGCCATTGCGCACTAAGCTTACACCGTCGCAGAAGCGTTAATGCACACACTATTCATTATGCACCAGCTTTTAGTGTAGTTTATTCGCTTTCGTGCCTGGACAAACGAAGGAACTTCAGGTGCCGAAGCGTTGCCAGTGCTCCATGGTAACACAGCATCAAATGACTCGGTGGAGTGTCATCGAATTGCTATTGGTGGCATCACAAAGAAATTTTATTAGCAAATGAACACTTTGCGAAAGTGTTCGTGAAAAGCAAGTGGTTGTCAGTGTTCCTTCCTGTGTCTGTGCGCTGCGGTCGTACGCTTCGCGCTGCATTTCATGTACTAAATAGCAATACACTAAGTTATAAAGTTTGCCAGAAAAATATACTAGAGGCAATTCTAGTGCTAGAGTATGCAAATGTGAAAGCAGGGTGGTTCGGCCAGCATGAGAATGATAGGCAGTACAAGGGTTCGCCTAAACGTCGTCATTCTCGTTTCAAACGGCCGTCATCGTCAACAATACACTGCGTTATAAGCGGTAGCAATTCGCAACCATTACTCGTGTGCGTAGACTGGCATTGCCTTTCTGTGCTTAAAGGACTCTATGAGTGCTCGAAATTTTAGTAATGTAAAGCGTAATAAATGTCACAGGAATGTTTGGAGCCACAAATATACGAATATTAGACAAATTCATGCATCAACTATCATTCCTACATGGTGGCTGAGCGATTTCAAAGCCAGAGTTTCCTCTGGCGGTTTTTTCTAGGAAACTGTATTCTCTAATTATAGACCGACTAGAAGTCATCCATCGCCGTGGCTCAGCGGCTACGTCATTGTGCCACGAGGTTGCCAATTTAATTTACAGCGGCGGCAGGCGGGATATTCCGATGGGTGCAGTTGCTAGCTAAACAACCACAAGGGGTCAAAATTAATCTGGTTGTTGAATTTGTGTCCTAACACCTACAGCACGGCAAGTTTGGCTATTGAAGTGCTTTTTAACCCAAAATCGTAGCAACAAACAAACAAACAAACAAACAAACAAACAAACAAACAAACAAACAAACAAACAAACAAACAAACAAACAAACAAACAAACAAACAAACAAACAAACGAACGAACAAACGAACGGACGAACAAACAAACAAACAAACAAGCAAGAAAATATAGAAAATAAATAATAATAATAAAATATATTACATAATAATAGCTTCACATAAAGTTGCAAATATGAACATTTCACGTGAAATGTAGTCAGCGCATATTCTTTTATTAGGGGATACTGATGCTGAAACGTAAAAACACATGAAATATCGCTGTAACTGACACCAGAATGTCAGTGTGAAAGTGAAAGAATAAACTTTAATAAATAATTTAAGCCAGCTTCTCATCGTCCAATGAAAAAAAAAAGAATGCGGTCACACAAGTTATACCACCACTATTCACAAATAACTAATAACGTCACTGTACACAGGAAAATTGTGCGGCCCTTTCACAATTATCTCTGTTTATAGAGACAAGGCCAAGATTGAAGCAATCTTTTTGTCGATAATGGACGCTTATCATGAAATGCCACGAAATGAGAAGACAACCACGAAATGCCTACCGATCATAGTCACACTGTGAGCGTTTTGTGAGGATTCTTCTCTAAAAGCGTTCGAGAGGCCGATCCAGAGCCCTCTCATGGAACGTTTCTTACAGATCAATCAATCAATCAATCAATCAATCAATCAATCAATCAATCAATCAATCAATCAATCAATCAATCAATCAATCAATCAATCAATCAATCAATCAATCAATCAATCAATCTCAGCAGCAGAAACCTATTTACGTCCATTGCAGGACGAAAGCCTCGCCCAGCGATCTCGAATTACCCCTGTGTTGGCCAGCTAATTCCATCTTATGCATGCAAATTTAAAAATTTTATCACTCCCACCTAATTGTCTGCAGTCCTCGAGTGCGCTTTCCTTCCATTGGCACGCATTCTGTAAATCTGACAGATCAGCGGTTATCTGACCTGCAAATTCTATAGCGTGCCCAGCTCCACTACTTCCTCTTAATATCAACTGCAATATCAGCCATCCTAGTTTGCTCTCTGATCCACACCGCTGTCTTCCTGTCTCTTAACATTACGCCTAACATTCTTCTTTCCATCGCTCTTTGCGCGGTCCTTAAATTGTTTTCGAGCTTCTTTGTCAACTTTTAACTTTCTGCCCCATATGTTAGCATTGGTAGAATGCAGTGATTGTAGACTTTTCTTTTCAAAGAGTAGTGGAAAACTTCTTGTCAGGATCTTAAAAAGTCGGCCGTATGCACTCCAACCCTCTTCTATTCTTCTGTAAGTTTCCTTCTCATGACTTCTCGACTGACCTAAGTAAACGTATTTCATCACAGACTCTAGAGGTTGACTGGCGATCCTGAACTCTTGTACCCTTGCCAGGCTATAGATAATTATCTTTGTCTTTTGCATATTAGTCTTCAACCCCACTCTTACACTTTCTCTGTTAAGGTCCTCAATAATTTGTTGAAAGTCGTCCCCAGTGTTGCTGAATAGGACAATGTCATCTGCAAACCGAAGGTTGTTGAGATATTCGCCGTCGATCCTCACTCCTAAGCCTTTCCAGTTTAATAGCTTGAATACTTCTTCCAAGCATGCAGTGATTAGCATTGGGGAGATTGTGTCGCCTTGACTGACCCCTTTCTTTATAGGAATCTTTCTACTTTGCTTGTGGAGAATCAAGGTAGCTGGGGAACCTTTGTACGTATTTTCCAAGATATTCAAGCAAGCCTCCTGTATTCCTTGATTACATAATGCCTCTGTGTCTGCTGGTATCTCTACTGAATGAAATGCCTTTTCATAATCTATGAAACCCATCTAGAAAGGTTGATTGTACTCTGCAGATTTCTTGATTACCTGCTTGATGACATGGACGTGATCCATTGCAGAGTATTCTTTCCTGAAGCCAACCTGCTCTCTTGGTTGACTGAGGTCAAGTGTTGCCCTCATTCTATTGGAAATTATCTTGGTGAATATTTTACACAATACTAGCAGTAAGCAAATGGGTCTATAATTTTTCAATTCTTCAACCTTTTCCTTCTTGTGGATTAGTATAATGTTGGCATTCTTGCACTTCTCTGGGACCCTTGAAGTTAAAAATTAATTAAATTATGGGGTTTTACGTGCCAAAACCACTTTTTGATTGTGAGGCACGCCGTAGTGGAGGACTCCGGAAATTTCTACCACCTGGGGTTCCTTAACGTGCACCTAAATCTAAGTACAGGGGTGTTTTCGCATTACGCCTCTATCGAAATGCGGCCGCCGTGGCCGGGATTCGATCCCACGACCTCGTGCTCAGCAGGCTAACACCATAGCCATTCAGCAACCACGGCGGGTGACCCTTGAAGTCGTGATATATTTCGTATAAAGGACCGCAAGGCTTTCTAAGCACGATATATGCTCCATCTTTGATTATATCGTTTGTTATTCCATCTTTTTCGGCCGCTTTTACCCGTTTCATGTCTTTCAAGCCCCTTCTAACTTCATCACTAGTTGCAGAAGAAGCCTTTGTAACCTGATCATGACTATTTCGAATGGAGGTATCGTTGCTGCTCTGGGTACTGTACAGGTCAGTATAGAATTATTCTGCTGCCTGTACTATATCTACGAAATTGCTCATATTACCCTGCTTACCTTTCAGGGTATACATCTTGGCTTGTCCCATGCCAAGTTTTCTTCTCACTGATTTCATGCTGCGTCCATTTTTTACTGCTTCCATGTAACCGTAACGTTTACCGCGAGAAGATGGCGGCGAACGCTATGCACAAAGGCAATCTTTATGTTAGAAATGCGGCCTCTTGCGTGCGCCGATCCTATCATTTTCAGCTTTGTATTATTGTTTCGCACTTTCAATATTTAAGACTGAGAATATTTAACATTAAAGGCATGCGCAGCCGGTGTTTTGTTTGGTGACATTTGTTTGTGGGGGCTGTCATTCTCGAAATTCCAAGAAATAACTTTAACAAGAATGTAACACAAGGTATGAGTCACTCAGAGTATCAGAATGGTGTGACAATATAATACGCATATACCGCATCTCAAACAGCAAAGCCTGGCATATACATATACCTAATTATATACGCGAATTTCCGCTCACGGACAACTCCACCAAAGCCGGCGCCGGCTTCGACAGGCGGCCTTCAACGCTGTCGCGCTAATGTATGCTGATACCCTCCGGTAAGGGGCCACGAAAATGATGCAATATCGCGAGCAGAGGAAGAGGTGCGCCTGTATTAAGGCTAGATAACGCCCGGTGCGTCCGGCCAATCTCTGTTAGCAATGCACGTTCCGAAGAGTGCGTGCGTTGTAAGTTCTAGCATGCCGGTGCGCAGTCAGGGCAGTCTCTGAACTCATGGCCTCAAGATCAACGATGGATTTGCTGACGCGAAATCTAAGCATATCCCACTAAAAACGCTTTTAAATTTATTTGTCGTAGGGAGCTAGTGATCATGTCTCACAGTGAACAATGCGAAATATGTGGATTCGGCTCCCAACAACTTGCAAGTTGTTTTTTAGCCCACCTTTCATTTTCCTTTTCTTTATCATTTCTTCATTTCAATTAAAACAAAATGTAATTCTCCATGTGCTTTCTTCGGTTTAATTATTGTTGGTCTCCTACGGTTGTTAAAGAGAATCGGGTCAACAGCTGGTGACACCCCCTCGATCTAAACTCACAAGAGGCTTAGGCGGAACAATTGCCGGCTATGTGTGCCAAGCTAACCCAGCCCGCTGCAACGTCCCCACCACCAGCACCACCACCCTTCTTCTCGTTTATTGCATAGGGAAGGTCTCGACTCTTCAGCAAGTTTGATCCGTTCAGGTATCATACGAGGGTTTATTGGTCAGCTGCCTGCTTTAAAGTTGACGTACTACGCGTGCGCCGGTGGTCAAATGGAAGTTCCGCGTCCGCCGCTGTGGTCATGAGTGGTGCTGTCTAACACTACCAGGGAGTGAACTCGTAGACGTACATGAATACAGTGTATGCGTACATGAATACCCACACGCGTATACTATGGAGATTGTCGGTTCGCCCCCACCGGCAACAAATCGGTTTCCTTTTTTCTTTTTTTTTATGTAGCGTAATCTGTTGTGGTCTCATTCCACCAGCTGGTTCGGGTGGCGATGGTGTCCGGCGTCCGTAGCAGCTATCGCCGGGAAGGAGGAAAAGAAAAAGAAGAGACGCAATTACAGTCGGGTTCGAAACCGGGCCCGCTGCGTGGGGGAGTCAGCTACTCTACCGCTGAAACACGCCAGCACTTCTTAGCATGCAGCGGGAAAATGCCCCATAAACGCGTCCTAGCGCGCGACGGGACACACGATGTGACATGTGCACTCCGTGTCGTCGATACTTGTCCATTTTGCATTGCACTTGCATAATATTGCACCAGGTAGAACCGTCATGTAGGAGAACTAAAGGTAGTGGTACAAATCAGTTAAAAGAAGGTTTGGAAAAGAAAAAGAAGCGTAGGAATGCTAGAAAATTATACATTGTGTACCTGATTAAATCAAGCTGGCTAGGTGATTACGTCGCCGCCGCGTTTCAAAGGGGGTGTCAATAAATCATCATCGTCATTAGCATCGTATCGTGCCACTTGCATTGCAAGTTGGGATTGACGCCGCGGTGCATATATACGTGCGCCTTCTGCATTGTAGTCGCATGATATTAGAACAGGTGACACGCCATGTAGCAGGTGCATAGGTAGCGATGCAAGGGAGGTAGAGAAGTCTTGAGAAAGGAAAAGTAGGTAATGGAGATGTATAAATATTGATGGAATTAAATACATGTATGACATACGTGATTAATTCAAGCAGGCTAGGTGACTGTCTGTCACCGTCCCGCTTAATAATAATAATAATAATAATAATAATAATAATAATAATAATAATAATAATAATAATAATAATAATAATAATAATAATACATTGTAATTCCATTTGACATGCGCGCCGCGTAGCGTCGATACGCACAAACTTTGCATTGCAATTCCGTTATATTCCACAACGACTCCCGACATGTAGTAGTTACATAGATTTCAAAGACTCAATAAATGTTTTATTCTCTCTCCGTAGCAGTTGCACGCACCACGTAGCTGACCCTGGATGTAGCAGGCGAACTGACTATTTGTCACCATCCCGTTTCGAACCGGGTGCCATCATTATCATCACCATCATCAACAGCAACGTGCCGGGGCACCGGTCAAGGGATGTGACATGCGCATCGCGTACTCTGTATAGCTGTGTTTATGCACTTCAGTGCGCGTTGTGGCGCCTCTTCGCGAGGGACGAACCCGAAGAAGCGATTCGCAGAGCTACGTGCTGTTGGAATCGCACCGCTGGCACGAGTTGTTGTAATCGCGCCGCTGGCACGAGTTGTTGGGAACTCGGCGCTGACGCCCGTTGTTGCACCTGGGTCGCAAGCCCCAAGGGTAGCGTTGGCCTGGCGGCCTGGGGTACAACTGGAAGCATCCGAAGGTCCCGGCAAAGCATGAGTCGACTGGTAACAACAAAACAACTTGTTTATTCTAACATCGCAAAGAGTTGGCGGTCAGGTTGACCGAAGTAGAGAGACGGGAGTGCACTTTACTCAACAGAAGAAATCGGAGCCCCTTTTGGTGTCCGGGGGCAGCTGCTTTTATACTCTCGCAGTTGAGGGCAAGAAGGAACCCCTCTATAGACGAGCACGTGACTGTGCCGCTCGGGCACAATGGGATAAGGTGGCGCAGCGTCGTGTCGGCGCCACTCGGGCACAATGGGAAGAGAAGGTGGAGCAGCCGTCGTGTCGGCGCCTGTCAGACCCCCTCGCTTCACAGTTGTTGGGAGCTCCTCTCCCCGGCTGCCGCGCTTCGACAAGCGTGGGCACCAATATGCACATACACTCACACACGCACATGAAGACACGTGGCATTGAAACATGCCTGGACGCGCTTGGCAGGGAGGCGTAGCGGCGGCGCCGAACGGGCCAAAATGTCTGCCGCTTTGAACGAAGCCCCGGCGTCCGTTGCATCCGCGCCGGCTATACCGCGCGTCGTAGGCGAAACGTAACAGACCGCCCCGCCGGGGGAAGGAGATCCCGATGGTCAGGGGACTGCATCCGCTGTCCGGAGGGATGTCGCTCGATGATGCTCATAACCGAAGTCGGGCGTCCCTCGACGTTTCTTGAGCGCAGCGCACAGAGAAGGCCTCGTTCTCTCGTTCAGGTTCGCACGGGACACTGCAAAGTGACTTCGGGAGAGTTCACATTTTTGTTCTCGCTCCCGGCAAGCGTTAGAACTACGCTGAAAACTCAACCGCTCAGTCAGCAAGCACGGCACAACCCTCACTAAGCCCTGCCAGGCTCTTTCCCCTTTTATACCACTGCCTAGTTCCTTACAGTAGTCTAGCAGCACTCAGAACGCATCCACAAATTGGAAAATTGCACTAGAAAGCATGACATCACTTTGAAACACTAAACAAAAGCAATATGTTAAAAATCCTGCCTCAGGAAGAAAAACATCAGTAACAAACAATTTTGAGGCTGATTCCTACGTTAGGGGCTTCGACTTAAGCCATCGGCGTTACCGTTGAGACTCCCCTTTTTGTAACGCACCTCAAAGGAATATTGTTGCAAAGCGAGGCTCCAGCGCAGGAGGCGGCCATTTTTGGGAGAGATGGTCTGCAGCCATTGGAGAGGGCAGTGATCCGTCTCAATGATAAACCTCGAGCCGGCTAGATAGCATGACAATTTCTGAACGGCCCACACGAGACACGCACACTCTTTCTCGGTGGCGCTGTACGCCTGCTCACGACTGGTCAGCTTACGACTAGCATACAGGACGGGGTGTTCTACTTCTCCATTTTCCCGTTGGCACAGTACAACGCCCATGCCTCGCTCACTAGCATCGCACTGAACTACGAACCCTTTTGTGTAGTCTGGCGATCGTAGCACAGGCTGGCTTGTTAGGGCGCTCTTTAGAGCGCTAAAAGCTCTTTCCTTTGTCTCGTTCCAGACGACTGTTTGGGGCTCTGTTTTTCTTAGAGCATCCGTCAGGGGAGCCGCGATATCAGAGTACCTGGGGATGTACCTCTGATAGTAGCCGGCGACACCTAAGAACGACCGAATATCGGTCTTCGTGCGCGGTTGCGGGAAGTCTCGCACAGCGGCCACCTTTATTTCAGAGGGGCGGCGACGACCCTGACCAATCACGTGACCGAGGTAGACAACCTCGGCCTGTGCTAACTGGCACTTGGGAGCCTTGACTGTCAAGCCCGCTTCGCGCAGGCGGGTTAGCACTGCCCGCAAGTGTGCCATATGCTCAGACCAGGATGCGGAGAATATCGCTACGTCGTCTAGATACGGTAAAGCGAATTCTTGCTGTCCCCGCAACACTTTATCCATGAGGCTTGAAAAGCAGTATGGCGCGTTCTTCAAACCAAAACTCAACACTTTAGGACGGAATGTTCCCATTGGTGAAATGAACGCCGCATACCTACTAGCCTCTTCTGTAAGTGGAACCTGCCAATAACCCCTGACAAGATCTAGGGTGGAAATAAACTGAGCGCTACTAACTTTCTCAAGGCGCTCCTCGATGTTAGGGATCGGATAAATTTGATCCTTAGTGATGGAATTAAGCCTGCGGTAGTCGACGCAAGGACGAGGTTCCTTGCCCGGTACCTCAACTAAAATCAAAGGGGAGGTATAATCACTCTCACCTGCCTCAATAACACCGAGCTGTAGCATTTTCTTTACCTCAGCCTCCATAATATCGCTCTGGCGGGGTGACACCCGATACGCCTTGGATCGTACTGGCTCTGGAGAGGTAAGTTCTATATCATGAGTAAGGACAGAAGTCCTACCAGGCCTCTCAGAGAACAGACCTTGAAACTCTTGTAAGAGCTGGTGTAGTTCGGTTTTCTGCTCAGGCGACAGCGGTGCTTTACTGATAAGGTCACTAATGACTTGACCGGTGTCTTCCCTGTTCGTCACTGAGCCTAGTCCCGGAAGCTCGACCGGAAGCTCTTCAGGAACGTTTACCATCATGCACACCACTGCTTCCCTTTGTCTATAAGGTTTGAGCAGATTACAGTGGTAAACTTGCTGTGCTTTCCGCTTTCCTGGCAGACTCACCACGTAGTTAACGTCCGACAGTTTCTGAACAATTCGTGCTGGGCCCTCCCACTGCACGTCTAGTTTGTTGTTTAGCGATGTGCGCAATATCATGACCTCATCGCCCACCTCAAAACGACGGGCCCTGGCTGTCCGATCATAATAAACCTTGGCCCTCTGCAGGGCCTTTGCCATTGCTTCGCCTGACAACTCCTGTGCCCTTCTTAAGCGTTCGAGGAGCTTAAGCACGTACTCCACCACGACTGGGTCGTCGCCCCTGCCTTCCCACGATTCTCGAAGCATGCGAAGCGGAGATCGCAGCGAGCGACCGTACACCAGCTCAGCTGGCGAAAACCCCGTAGCCGCATGCGGCGCGGTCCGTAATGCAAACATCACCCCAGGCAGACACAGCTCCCAGTCAGTTTGATGTTCAAAACACAATGCTCTCAACACGCGCTTCATGACGGAGTGGAGCTTCTCAACGGAATTCGACTGTGGGTGGTACACTGAGCTGTGTAACAGCTTTACCCCACACCTTTCGAGAAAAGTTGTCGTCAAAGCGCTAGTAAACACTGTGCCCTGATCTGATTGGATTTCCGCAGGAAAACCAACTCGCGCAAATATGGACAGTAGTGCATTGACTATCTCAACTGAGCTGAGTTCTTTAAGCGGCACTGCTTCAGGGAACTTTGTCGCTGGGCAGATCACAGTCAAAATGTGTCTGTACCCCGTGGCTGTTACCGGCAGAGGTCCCACTGTATCAATAACGAGCCGTCTAAAAGGCTCCGTAATGATAGGTACCAATCTCAACGGCGCCCTCGATTTGTCCCCTGGTTTGCCCACCCGCTGACAGGTGTCACATGTCCTCACGAAATGGTCTGCGTCCCGAAAACACCCTGGCCAATAGTACTCTTGCAAGAGACGGCCCTTAGTTTTCTTAACTCCTAGGTGTCCGGACCACGAACCCCCGTGCGACAAGCGCAACAGATCCTGACGATAGCATTGAGGCACGATCAGCTGATCGAACTCCACTCCTCTGCGGTCTAGATACTTCCGGTACAGGACTCCACCTCTTTCCACAAAACGCGCATTTTTCCTGGTGATACCTTCCTTGACAATGCAGCGTATGTTTTCTAGGCTGCCATCCTTTTTTTTGCTCGGCTATCAAAGCCGACCGGCTGACTTTTAGCAACCTATCAAGTCCGTCTGACGTAGGCGCGATGAGCAAATCTGCAGATAGCTCTTCTAACTTTCCCGCATCGGCAATTTCCTCTCCGGTATCTGGTGCCTTTAACGTTACAGACTCAAGTTTATTCAGTTCGGGCGTGCTCTGAATATCAGCTTGCTGCGCCTCTGACCCTTTCTCATTGTTCGATAACGTCGGCCCCGCAACTACCGCCTTTGCAGCGAGCTCCCGAACCTTCGATCTGGTTAAGGCCTGAACGCTAGCCTCACCAAACAAAAGCCCCTTCTCGCGCAGGAGGTGATCGGACCTGTTCGAAAATAGGTACGGGTACTGGGGGGGCAGCATAGATGACACTGCCGCCTCCGTCTCAAGCGCTCCGAAAGGTCCTTCAATAAGCACTTTTGCTACGGGCAGACACACGCTATGAGCTTCCACGGCTTGCTTGATCCATGCGCACTCGCCTGTGAACATATCGGGTTCTACGTAGGACGGGTGAACTACATCCATCGTAGCTGCGGAATCGCGAAGCACTCGGCACTCTTTCCCGTTCACGAGGAGGTCTCGCATGTAAGGCTCGAGAAGCTTCATGTTCTCGTCAGTGCTGCATAATGACAAAAACACGACTTTTGGTTTTGTTTCCGGACACTGCGCCGAAAAGTGACCCGGCTTCTGGCACGTATAACACAAGCGCGCTTGCCTCATCTCGAACCGCTTTCTGCGTTTGGCTTCGGCTGCCGCCGTCTCCTTACGTTTTGTCGGACTGCTTTTATTTATTTATTTATTTATTTTCAATACCCTAAAGGCCCCGAGAGGCATTACATAGGGGGGGATACAATTCACACATGATATTGTAATAAAAAATGACTGAAGGCAAGAAGCACAGATTTCAGTAGAAGAAACACTTTGTAAAAGAAAGATAAAAAAAAGGGAAAAAACGAAAAGTAATTTGGGCGAGAGTACATGGTACAATTCATATTTGCTGTACATGGCACTTTTCAACTAGGCACAAGTGGCAGGTGGGTGCGGGTAAATGGAAATTTAGAAATTATACATATATGTAACACAGGCCAGTCAAGAAGTGGCAGCTGAACATTTTATACATTTAAAAATGTGCGCAGGGCTGATTGGAAGGCAGACGGGTCAGTGATTGTTACAATATCTTCAGGTAGGGCGTTCCATTCGTTCACTGATAACACGAAAGGGGAATTTTGGAATTTTTTGGTCCTAGCAAATATGGGAGCCACTTTGCATACATGGTCATTGCGGGTGGACAGATAATGGGCGGGTAAGATGGGAGCAGATGAAAAAGATGAACCACTATAGTAAAGGGAGTGAAAAAAAGACAGACGGAAATATTTCCGTCGTGTGTCAAGATCCGGAAGATTAAGGGTCTGTTTTAATGCTGACACACTTTGATATGGAGAGTAGGAGCGCAAAATAAAGCGGGCGGCCTTATTTTGAATTGATTCGATGCAATCAGAAAGGTTAGCTGTGTGAGGGTTCCAAATAATTGAGGCGTAATCGAGGGTTGTTCTGACAAGGGAGATGTATGCACGAAGTCTTGTGTCACTGTTTGCAAGGTACAGACGGCGTTTTAAAAAGCCAAATTTTTTTATTGCCTTGTTAGTAATATGCTCAACATGCATGGCCCAGCTTAAGTCAGATGTAAGAATAACGCCCAGATATTTAAAGGAAGAGGTTCGTTCGAGTATGCAATTGCATAGAGTGTATACGTTAGATGGAAAGGTTAGCTTGGAAGAAAATGTCATGACCTTAGTTCTCTCTGCATTAATTTCCATCTTCCATACGCGACACCATTCAGCTAATGTGGTTAAATCTTTTTGTAATATGGCAACGTCATCAGGGGTGGTTATCTGTCTATAAATTACACAATCATCGGCAAACAGCCGTATTGTTGAAGTTATATTCGTAGCTATGTCATTAATATATATTAGGAATAATAATGGGCCTAACACTGACCCTTGAGGTACCCCTGACCTAACGCGGCAGAAAGTAGATTGGTTGTTATTAATAGTTACCGACTGAGAGCGACCAGATAAAAACTCGTTAATCCACTGGGTAGTTTTCTCATCTAACTTAAGGCTGTTTATTTTCATGATTAGCCGTTTATGGGGAACACGATCGAAGGCTTTCGAGAAGTCAATAAATATTGCGTCAGTATAAAGCAAATTGTGCAAAGAGTCATGTAGGTCAGTGGTTAGTTCGAACAACTGTGTTTGGCAAGACCGTTTGTATCTGAAGCCATGCTGATTTTTGAATAACAGATTATTTGCATTAAGATGACTCATAATGTGGGAGTAAATTATATGCTCAAGGAGTTTACAGCAAACTGATGTCAGTGAAATCGGGCGGTAATTGCTTGGACATGAGGGATCACCAGATTTGAATATAGGTATGATATGGCCAGACTTCCAATCATCTGGAACACAGCCGGTATCCAGTGATTGTTGGAAAATTAAACACTGTATAAATGCTGATACGTGGGAAGTTAGTTTTAGTAGTTTAGAACTGATGCCATCCGGTCCAGGACTGGAGCTAAGCGGGAGCCTGTCGATAGCCCGTGATACACCTGTTGCAGTAACGGTGATGGGCTCGCTTGGATGAGTTATTGTAGAAAGAGAGACGGTAGAAAACTGGTCGAGTGGCGGTTCGTCGGTAAAAGCTTGACTGAAAGTGTTGTTCAAGAGGTCACCACATGCTTCATTGGGCACCATGCAGCCATCTGCGTCCTTTAGGGTTATTGCAGTGTCCGTATCTTTAGGGTTAATTACACGCCAAAACTTTTTTGGATCAGACGTTAACAAAGTGGGCAGGGTATAATTGAAATAATGATCCTTAGCTTCTTCAATTGTTTTTTGTGATTCACGAGCTAATTCTTTATATTTTTTCCACGCATAATCAGTTTTGGTTCGCGAGGCTTTATTATACGCTCTTTTCTTTTTATTCAGGCAATGTTTGACTTTTTTTTGTAAACCAGGGAGCATTTGTTCTTGACGTGAATGAAATCTCTGGGATGCACGTATTTTCGATTTTATTAAGGAAGTCACGGAACACTATCCAATTGTCATTAGTTGAACAATTAATGAATTCGTTTGAAAAGGAGCTTGCAAACTCGGTTAGCATGCTATTCATTTTTCCAAAATCTGCCTTTCTGTAATTAAGTATGCGTTTTAGCTTTGTTGGTTTATTAGGAAGTGGGAGTGGGTGCTTTGACTCGCATCCGCACTACGTGTGTCCCCCTTTAATCTCATGGGCGTGAACTTCGGCCTCTCAAACTTCGAGCCAAATTCCCCTTTTTGACCGTCCTTAGCTCCGCGAGCCCGACGCGTCACAAACTCCTCGGCTAGCTCAGCGGCTTTAGCCACCGTACAAACGTCTGGCCTATCCAAGACCCAGTACCGCACGTTCTCAGGTAACCGACTATAAAACTGTTCTAGCCCGAAACACTGCAGAACTTTCTCGTGGTCACCAAACGCTTTCTCTTCTTTGAGCCACTCCTGCATGTTTGACATAAGCCTGTACGCAAACTCTGTATATGACTCACTTTTGCCTTTCTCATTTTCCCGAAACTTCCGACGGAACGCCTCTGCTGACAGCCTGTACTTTTTTAGCAGACTCGATTTCACTTTGTCGAAATCCTCTGCCTCCTCTCTATCCAAGCGAGCGACTACGTCGGCCGCCTCGCCGGGTAACAAAGTGAGCAAGCGCTGTGGCCACGTTTCCCGAGAGAACCCCTGCTTCTCGCACGTTCGCTCAAAGTTAACCAGGAACAAACCAATGTCCTCTCCAAGCTTAAACGGCCGCATCAGGTCAGTCATTTTGAACAATACGCGTTCTCCTGCACCGTGTGCCTGACTTCCATTACGAGCGCGTTCCATCTCTACCTCAAGACGCTTCATTTCCAAAGCGTGTTGACGGTCGCGCTCTTGTTGCTCTCGCTCTTTCTGTTCTTTACGTTCACGCTCTTCTTTTTCTTTCTGTTCTTTTCGTTCACGCTCATCTTTCTCTTTCTGTTCTTTAATTTCGCGCTCCTGTCTTTTTGACCTCTCCTCAATAGTCTCAAGGCATTCCGACAGCTCGTCATCCTCAGCTTCTAACTCAAGAATAGCCCTTAGCAGTTCTGGTTTTCTGAGTTTGTCTGAGACATCCAGACCCAACTCTCTTGCAAGCTCCAGCAATTTCGGTTTGCGCAACGACTTCAAATCCATGGCTGCTCTGAATGCTGCTTTCTCTACTGCCTACTATTGTCTTGCCGCAATCTAACCCGGCAGCAACGACAACCACAATTACCAGCTCTGTTTCTGACACTAACAAAAGCCTGGCAAAGCTCAGAAGAAGAAAGTCCCGCACTCACCAAACTTCGCAGCCAAGAATTCAGCGCAGTCGTTCCGCTGCAGGCAACCAGTCATCACACAGGGCTCGTTGCACTGCTCCCGGATCGTCAATGAGCTGCTCAGCATACAGTCAACCGCATATCTTCGCTGCTGGCCTCCGTTGTCGCGATCTCACCGCTGGCAGACAGTTGTTGGAATCGCACCGCTGGCACGAGTTGTAATCGCGCCGCTGGCACGAGTTGTTGGGAACTCGGCGCTGACGCCCGTTGTTGCACCTGGGTCGCAAGCCCCAAGGGTAGCGTTGGCCTGGCGGCCTGGGGTACAACTGGAAGCATCCGAAGGTCCCGGCAAAGCATGAGTCGACTGGTAACAACAAAACAACTTGTTTATTCTAACATCGCAAAGAGTTGGCGGTCAGGTTGACCGAAGTAGAGAGACGGGAGTGCACTTTACTCAACAGAAGAAATCGGAGCCCCTTTTGGTGTCCGGGGGCAGCTGCTTTTATACTCTCGCAGTTGAGGGCAAGAAGGAACCCCTCTATAGACGAGCACGTGACTGTGCCGCTCGGGAACAATGGGATAAGGTGGTGCAGCGTCGTGTCGGCGCCACTCGGGCACAATGGGAAGAGAAGGTGGAGCAGCCGTCGTGTCGGCGCCTGTCAGACCCCCTCGCTTCACAGTTGTTGGGAGCTCCTCTCCCCGGCTGCCGCGCTTCGACAAGCGTGGGCACCAATATGCACATACACTCACACACGCACATGAAGACACGTGGCATTGGAACATGCCTGGACGCGCTTGGCAGGGAGGCGTAGCGGCGGCGCCGAACGGGCCAAAATGTCTGCCGCTTTGAACGAAGCCCCGGCGTCCGTTGCATCCGCGCCGGCTATACCGCGCGTCGTAGGCGAAACGTAACAGTGCGCGGCTGCAACCACGCAACGTCGGACTCGTAAGACCGCTGTGCAGAGAGCGGGACAAGCCGCAGCTCGTCGTTGACGCCGGGCGGACAGTTCAGATCGTTCTCGCGAAAACGACGAGAAGAGACTTCGCGGCGAAGACCCTGCAGTGTGTGGTGCCGAAAATGGAGCTCCTGTGGAGCTACTCCTAAAGTTTGCGCTGTGACTGTGCTGCGTGTGCCGTGCAAGCGTGCGACTTCTTTTTTTTCATTTTTCGTTTATCGTTACCTTATGATTTCTATATTTCAAATAAAACAACCAATAATGTTCCATTTGCTTTCCTAGACCTTATTATTTGTTGGCCTCATATCAGTGTGACCAACAGACATCGTGCCCCTTGGTTTCTCACCTTCTTCAATGTTCATATCGTCGTTTGTTGGAATAAGCTTTTCTAAACACACCAACCGATATGTGAGGTTAGGTTCAATGCAGCGATATATTTATTTGTTCATTAATGAATACACCGAAGAGCCCTCAGATGAGGATATTAGATAAAGAAACGGGGGGGGGGGGACAGGAATACGCCTTATCACTGAGGTACACAATTATACAATATTAGCATTATATTACCTACAATAGCTTGAACAGAACACTAACATTAAAGGAATTACAAAGTGCGACATACAATTTGCAATTAAAGAAACAAGCACTATAATTACACTTCGAGATAGATTGGCGCACTAACGAAAAAAACGTACTGGTTATGGTATGAATGGAAAGATTGATTGTCACATAATGTGACATGGAAAAGTGTAACAAAACATGGCGTATAAGCGAATAAATGTAACGCATCAGTAAATAATACAGGTAAGTCCTGAGCGACGGTGAATTAATGTCTCAAAGACATCAGCAGTGGCAAAAATTAAATTGTGCTCGCACTCGTCTTTTCACTTTATTTTACGACGGCAGTTAGAGAGATAGAGAGAGAGAGAAACATTTAGTTTGCAGTAACTATCAGTAAAGCGCCCTGCCGGCGTCCACTTTTATGCGTCGTTACTTACTTTTTTTTTTTGCAGCACCACTTCATGTTATAGCCGCATTATTTATGCATGCATTTTTCTTTTTCTGAAAGATCGAAAGTCCCCCCTCGTGTTATAATTATGGTAGCGCATTCACATGCAAATATGGTAACGCTCCCGATAACGCTACGGCGTGCTCCTGTGTCGCTTCGGTTTGCACCTATTGGGGCCGAGGACTTACGGAGTCGCCATCTGTCGGAAGCGCCTCCCTTGCGTAGTATCAGCGATCACGCGGCGCGCTCCTCATAGGTTTCGCTTACGGCGCTCTATAAAAACACCACGCGGCAGCCCTCCTGGACATTTATGTAAGTACTCTCAAAACGAGGGAAGTTTTGGCTGTCGATATAGTAATCTTGGGCAAACCGAAAAAGCACAGAACCGTTTACAGACGCTATCTCATTACCGAATACGTACAGTGAACGCCACTGCGCGCGGTCGCCGCGATGGAGTCTCCCGAATCAGCTTCTTGCGTAAAATGTAGGCAAACGCTGAGAGCAAACTATGTGAAATATGTTCTTCTAGTGGGCTGTCTGTATAACTAAATGGAGCATAACAGAATCAAGCTTCAATGCAGCGATCGCACGGGTTCGCAGTGACCGAATGCGCGTCTGCATGCATGTTCGCGCACAATGTTTTTTGCTTTCGTGTGAGCGCGTTCTCGCACTGTGCCGTGAGCTTTAGGCCGCAGCATATGAGCATTTCACAGTACACTAGCAACCATTGTTGCGTGGACGCTATCATAACTGTTCAAAAATAATATCGCAATAGAGACTTAGACGCCTACGGCAACTGTATGATTCAATCCTTTTTTGTCTTCTAAATTCTTGGACATTTCAATATTATTTCTCAAGTTGCGTCGCACTTTGTGTTTATCGGTCTTCTCAGCGTGTGATTTCCCCTCTGCTTCTTTTTCGTAATCCAGTGCATTAATTCATAAGACAAACATGACCATATGCCATGCCTCGCTCCCTTTCCGTTCCAGGGAACTTGCCAGTATCTAGCATCAACAAGTTCATATGTAGATCAAACCGTCATGACATTTGCCGGGTAGTGGGCGCGGGCGAGCGTCTCAGTGCACGTTTTCCGCTACTCACAAAACATCGCAGTCCCGGCGCCGTAGCAGAAATCTTCCTCGCGTCTGGGCTTGCTGCGTGCCCGAGTTGTAGCCGATGGCTGTCTGCCGGTTCTAAGTTTCGCTAGCCAAGCTTCACGCAGCTCCATGTCCTGCGGCTACTTGTGAATTAGGCTGACACCGGGCTCCGTTGCGTACGTCCGGCACTGCGGCACCGAGCAGTAACCTACCATGCTGCACGCCTCCAAAGGAAGCCACCATCTATTATAGTACCTCCAAATGTTGTCAAGCAGACACCCAAGGCGGTAAAGCCTCACCACTTAATCAGAGCTGCAGCGCAGCTGGGACTTTAAACTTTCGTTTTCAGCTCGCTTCGGCGCTTCCGAAGCAGCCGACGCGGCCGCTGTGTCAACGTGATTCCTCATGACACGTCACGCCGACGGTGGCGCCAGCTTTTCCGGTGGTGGAGCTCGCCCCCAATAGGCGGCCTCGCGAAGCTCTTGCAGTAAGCATTACCCATGCATCGGTGCGCCTAAATCAACGCCTTCGCATTGAAAGGTACGGACAGCACATGGCGATGGATCACCATGGATGTGATCACATTGATTGATTGATTGATTGATTGATTGATCAATTGACAACTCTTCAGCAGACTCTTCACAACAATAATTTGTTTGAATGGAAGATAGAGAGAGGTCTAGTTCGATGAAGCCATTACAGCAATAAAGCAATTCTCTGGCCCGCAAGCCACAGTTATCAGTATAAAAAGCGAGAAAAGGGACAATAAGGTGAGGATTTGGCACGTTTCGTTGCAGTCACCTCCTTGGCCACGGAAGAACGAAAAGAAGGTAGAAAAAAAATTCCTATCGCTGCAGCTTTTTTGTGTCGTTCCTTCACTTTACATTCTCCAATATGCGCCAAAAGTATCTCTCCCCATTCTCTCACTTTGTTTCCCGCTCATTTGGGGCCGACTGAGGGCTCTCCCTCTAACCCTAACGAGGGCGCGCACGAGGCCGTGCGAGGACTCACTGACCGCGCTGCCTCCACCGTCCCCCTGCCTCGCGGCGAACCCTTCCTCACGTTCAATGAGATCACCACACACTACTATCTGTCAAGATGGGTATTCTTCGTCCTGCACCCTGACTTATGCAGAGTGGGGACGGTGACCCTTCGACTTTTACCAGCCCGTGCGTATCCTAACCTTGCAGTTCTTCATGCAATATACCATGAAAGGTATCCCAATATGGACTGCCCTGCCTGTGGACTAACGGCAACATTGGATGATGTGTTGTGGGAGTGTGAAGCCATCGGCTCCTCCTTCAGCGAGGATAGGTGAGCTGCGCTCTTGGGCAGCTCTGAACTCAACGACCAAAATCTGGCCTTGCAGAGTGCCCACGATCGGGCTGTCAAGATCGGTTTGGCGGTCCCTACGTGAGACTAGCCGGGTGTCGCAGGGTCTCCTGCGTCGTCTCTTGACCGAGTAAAGTTCACTCACTCACTCACTCACTCACTCACTCACTCACTCACTCACTCACTCACTCACTCACTCACTCACTCACTCACTCACTCACTCACTCACTCACTCACTCACTCACTCACTCACTCACTCTCACTCACTCACTCATTCACACACTCACTCACTCACTCACTCACTCACTCACTCACTCACTCACTCACTCACTCACTCACTCACTCACTCACTCACTCACTCACTCACTCACTCACTCACTCACTCACTCACTCACTCACTCACTCACTCACTCACTCTTTCTATTCAACCTTTTCTTTTTCCTTTCTCCCTTTTTTTGCTATTTACCAGTAAAGTTCGACGGTGCATGGTTCATTGACTCGGGCGTAGAAACGTCACGTGCAGCTGTTACGAATTGTCCTTGATTGGTTTGTGTCGTGCCTGGAGGATTTCAATCGATCTTGGTTCTATAAGGGCCTTGGTAGAGAAAGAAAAATATACTGGCGAATTCAAGTGGATGACACTCTGACCTTTACAAATGCCTTTGAAACACACAGAAACGCGTTGAAGGGCTTGCTATGAGTTCTACTTGCAGACATGTCAGTTTCGTCAGTAACCGCATCGACTTCGACGTTGTAGTGGGAACTATGTTCTAAAAGTGGCAAGGCAGAGCCAGCTTCTTCAGCGCGGTGTCGATACGGCGCCCTGAAATAGACATCGTATTAGCAAAGGCTTCGATTAAACACGAGCACGGCTTTCCCGAGGTAATGTCGCAGTATTGAAATTCGCAGTACAAAATGTCGCAGTACAGGTCTACGCCCCTACATCCAGTCATGATGACCAGGAAGTCGAAAGCTTCTATGAAGACGTGGAATCGGCGGTGGGGAGAGTGAAAACTAAATACACTATACTAATGGGCGACTTTAATGCCAAGGTAGGCAAGAAGCAGGCTGGAGACAAGGCAGTGGGGGAATATGGCATAGGCACTAGGAATAGCAGGGGAGAGTTATTAGTAGAGTTTGCGGAACAGAATAATATGAGGATAATGAATACCTTCTTCCGCAAGCGGGATAGCCGAAAGTGGACGTGGAGGAGCCCGAACGGCGAGACTAGAAATGAAATAGGCTTCATACTCTGCGCTAACCCTGGCATCATACAAGATGTGGACGTGCTCGGCAAGGTGCGCTGCAGTGACCACAGGATGGTAAGAACTCGAATTAGCCTAGACCTGAGGAGGGAACGGAAGAAACTGGTACATAAGAAGCCGATCAATGAGTTAGCGTTAAGAGGGAAAATAGAGGAATTCCAGATCAAGCTACAGAACAGGTATTCAGCTTTAACTCAGGAAGAGGACCTTAGTGTTGAAGCAATGAACGACAATCTTGTGGGCATCATTAAGGCGTGTGCAATGGAAGTCGGTGGTAACTCCGTTAGGCATGATACCAGCAAACTATCGCAGGAGACGAAAGATCTGATCAAGAAACGCCAATGTATGAAAGCATCCAACCCTACAGCTAGAATAGAACTGGCAGAACTTTCGAAGTTAATCAACAAGCGTAAGACAGCTGACATAAGGAAGTATAATATGGATAGAATTGAACATGCTCTCAGGAGCGGAGGAAGCCTAAAAACAGTGAAGAAGAAACTAGGAATTGGCAAGAATCAGATGTATGCGCTAAGAGACAAAGCCGGCAATATCATTACTAATATGGATGAGATAGTTCAAGTGGCTGAGGAGTTCTATAGAGATTTATACAGTACCAGTGACACCCACGATGATAATGGAAGAGAAAATAGTCTAGAGGAATTCGAAATCCCGAAGGTAACGCCGGAAGAAGTAAAGAAAGCCTTAGGAGATATGCAAAGGGGGAAGGCAGCTGGGGAGGATCAGGTAACAGCAGATTTGTTGAAGGATGGTGGACAGATTGTTCTAGAGAAACTGGCCACCCTGTATACGCAATGCCTCATGACCTCGAGCGTACCGGAATCTTGGAAGAACGCTAACATAATCCTAATCCATAAGAAAGGGGACGCCAAAGACTTGAAAAATTATAGACCGATCAGCTTACTGTCCGTTGCCTACAAAGTATTTACTAAGGTAATTGCAAATAGAATCAGGAACACCTTAGACTTCTGTCAACCAAAGGACCAGGCAGGATTCCGTAAAGGCTACTCAACAATAGACCATATTCACACTATCAATCAAGTGATAGAGAAATGTGCAGAATATAACCAACCCTTATATATAGCTTTCATTGATTACGAGAAAGCGTTTGATTCAGTCGAAACCTCAGCAGTCATGGAGGCATTACGGAATCAGGGTGTAGATGAGCCATATCTAAAAATACTGGAAGATATCTATAGCGGCTCCACAGCCACCGTAGTCCTCCATAAAGCAAGCAACAAAATCTCAATAAAGAAAGGCGTCAGGCAGGGAGATACGATATCTCCAATGCTATTCACAGCGTGTTTACAGGAGGTATTCAGAGACCTGGATTGGGAAGAATTGGGGATAAAAGTTAATGGAGAATACCTTAGTAACTTGCGATTCGCTGATGGTATTGCCTTGCTTAGTAACTCAGGGGACCAATTGCAATGCATGCTCACTGACCTGGAGAGGCAAAGCAGAAGAGTGGGTCTAAAAATTAATATGCAGAAAACTAAAGTAATGCTTAACAGTCTCGGGAGAGAACAGCAATTTACAATAGGCAGCGAGGCACTGGAAGTCGTAAGGGAATACATCTACTTAGGGCAGGTAGTGACTGCGGATCCGGATCATGAGACGGAAATAATCAGAAGAATAAGAATGGGCTGGAGTGCGTTTGGCAGGCATTCCCAAATCATGAACAGCAGGTTGCCGTTATCCCTCAAGAGAAAAGTATATAATAGCTGTGTCTTACCAGTACTCACCTACGGGGCAGAAACCTGGAGGCTTACGAAAAGGGTTCTACTCAAATTGAGGACGACACAACGAGCTATGGAAAGAAGAATGATAGGTGTAACGTTAAGGGATAAGAAAAGAGCAGATTGGGTGAGGGAACAAACGCGAGTTAAAGACATCTTAGTTGAAATCAAGAAAAAGAAATGGGCATGGGCAGGACATGTAATGAGGAGGGAAGATAACCGATGGTCATTAAGGGTCACGGACTGGATCCCAAGGGAAGGGAAGCGTAGCAGGGGGCGGCAGAAAGTTAGGTGGGCGGATGAGATTAAGAAGTTTGCAGGGACGGCATGGCCACAATTAGTACATGACCGGGGTTGTTGGAGAAGTATGGGAGAGGCCTTTGCCCTGCAGTGGGCGTGACCAGGCTGATGATGATGATGATGACGATCGGAGACTCTATAGGCCTTGAGAAAACTAAGCCCTACCAACCATAGCATATTGTCAGACAGCATTGCTACGCTGAAATTATTACACCATGTTGCCCCTATCGTCACCATGTTGCCCCTGTCGTGTTGCATCGTCTACCGTCGCCGTCATAGCATCATCTCTCCAGCACCATCATTCTGCTATTGTCACGCCATCTTGCCGTCGTCATTCTTTTGTCGACATAGAGCCGTCATTCCATCGTCCTGAAGCCATCGTTGTCACACTGTCGGCGTCATGCCGTCGAGGTGATCCCATCACCGTCATTCTGTTGTAGTGATTCTAGTGAAGTCATCCCGCTGTCCTCAGGTAATCGTCGTCATATCAACGTCGTCATTGTCCCGTCATCATTGCGCCGTAGCCATGGCGTCCTGGCCGTTCAATCGTCGTCACTTCTCAAATGTCATTCGTGGGATGCAGAGGGTCGAGCCTCACAACTTTAGGTTGAGTGAGGCGGTTCCCCGTGAAACTATGGGGTGATTATTTTAAAGTTTTCCGGAAGAACTCCCTCCGAGCGGCCGCTGCTTCTTCGGTGAGATATTGTTTTCTGTTTTCTTCAAGAATCAGTGCAGTGTTGAGACTTTGCTGTTGTCCAGAGAGAATGGACATCCCATGGTATACCTGTGTGCCGGAGATCGCGCACAGTATCGCGTGGTTTTGCTGCGCTCCACAGTGCATCTACGCCTGCCACGGCGGTGGGCAGCAAAGAGCACCGGCACGAGCCATATGTCCGACAGCGCGTTCCTAGGCGCATGAGTGCCGCAGAATCGGCGCCGCACTCGGAAGTGCCACAACACGCGCCTAATTTCATCAAGCCGGCGACGCTAGTTTTCAACGCTGCCCTACCTTCTAGCGCACCTTCAGTGAGTATGGCTGAGACAAGCGAAAGTGAAGCCAAGAAACCACGGGTTGACGACGACAAGACATCTAACTATGAGCTAAGTGAAGATGAGGACCTAGACTGCGATGAAACGCCGTTCTCCTTGGTATCGTATAAAAAGAAGCGGCCTGAGGGAATTCCAGTTGTTTTTCGACCCTCACAGGAAGGGCGCAGCTTCTGGCAATTGAATCCAAACCGCGCTGCGTCGGAAATTGTCTCCGCGGCAAAGGAAAAAAAGTACAGTCATTCCGCGTAAACAGAGATGGAAGTTTCTCTGTCAACGTTACTTCAGTCTCATCTGCAAGACATCTACTGTCGATGAGCGAAGTGGCTGGTTTGGGAGTCAAGCCATTCATTCCTGCATCTTATACTAAGAATGTCGGCAAGATACGCCATGTGCCAGTTGAGTATACAGAAGAACAACTGGTTGACTTCCTGAAGGACTTTGGCGTGACATCTGCCCGTCGTCAGGCACGGTACAATTGCCAAGAAGATGGAGCGGTAGAATCACGCCCTCTGAGAACTGTCATTCTCCATTTCATAGAAGGCAAACCAATGCCGCAACGAGTGCATCTAGGTTTCACGAGTTACCCCGTAGAAGAATATCACGGCCCTGCTCTGAGATGCTACAACTGCCAGAGATTTGGACATTTATCGAAGAACTGCCGCAGTCCACGTCGCTGCAAGGTATGCTCAGAAGACCACGACCATTCAGAGTACAAGTCTGTGTGTCAGCCAAAATGTGCCAACTGTGGCGGAAACCATACAGCTTCCTTCTCCGGGTGCCCTCAGAGCAGAGCTGCCTCAAGGTTGCGCAGACATGAGTTGAAATACGGAAGGCTGCCTCCTCGTAATGCGCCCCCACACAACCTTGATGCTGTAAGATGCGCGCCTCTAACTGCCAACAAAGACAAAGAGCAAGTGGTCAATATGAACTATTCTGCAGCTCTAAAGCACTCAGGTCGACAACGTTGACAGCGAGTGACACGATCCACCTCCAGAGAACACTACTTATCTTGCCCAGGCTTCGAGTGAACTTCGCCGACCTTCTAAACAACGCCCTGTGCCATTGACACAGCAACCTCACCTAACAGCTGAGCGACTACCTCAACGTTCGCCTCAGCCACATCTGTCATCCCGGAGACCATCTCAGGTAGCTCTTCAGCGACCTGCTTCGAGCACACATGGAGCTTCAGCGTCGTTTGGTGATTACGCGTCTTTACCCGTGGCACCGATGATCCTGCCCATGCTATTCACAGCTCTGCGTGCAATTCTCAGTGCCATTCCACACGCAAACAACCTTCCAGAGGTAAAAGCACTGCTTTCTATGGAATCGTTGGTGCTTCCACAACCACCAACAGCTCCACTGCAGGCTTACAATGAATAATCGTTATAACAATGTTTTCATATTTCAGTGGAATGCTAATAGCCTTCGAAATAAGTCAGCTGATTTTCGCAAACTACTAGCTCAACATAACTTTCCTGTTTTATGTATACAGGAGGCAGGCGTACGAGATGACTTTCGTCTTTCTAACTATGTTATATATAAATCATCGCGCATTGCTGGAAGTAGCAGAGCGATGTTATGCGTGAGAAAAGGCCTGCCTCCCTATTTAATACAGTCGAGCGATCTAAATATACCGGAGTTCGTACTATGCAAGATATCGTTTAGAAATACAATCGTCACAGTGATCTGTCTTTATCTACAATGTTCTAGCAAAATATCAGTAGACAGCTTGGTGAATGTGTTTGGTATCGCAAACTCACATGTGCTGGTTTGTGGAGACTTCAACGCACATAACGTCATCTGGGGCAGTGAATATAATGATTCCCGTGGAAGCATTATAGAGTCTGCCGCAGAAAAAAGTAATCTGATTGTGTTAAATGACAGCTCTCCAACGTTCTTGCGGGGGTTTCGTTACTCAAGCTGTATAGATATTACGCTGTGCTCCCAAGAGCTTATTGATGGCATTGAATGGTCAACGGATATAGAAACGCACGGTAGTGATCTTTTTCCGATCCTGGTAAAACATCGCCTCATACGGGGTGAGGGGACCCGCCGCTACTCAAAATATACTAAATGGCAAAGTTTTCGGCACCATTTAAGTAATTCATTGGGCGAAAATCCGAACTTTCAAAGTTTTGCAAAGATATTGTGTGAGTCTTACAAGATCTGCACAAAGCAAGTCATTGTTCCAAATGAATACGCTGCAGTCGACGGCGAATATGAATGCCTAAGAGCAATTAGAAGGCGCGCAGAACGGGCTTACCGCCGCAGTGGAAAGCTCGATGACTACAAGATGGCACAGAAAGTTCAGTCAACTTCGCGCAGACGCTTACAAAAATTAGGTACAAGAAAATGGCGACAATACTGCGCGTCGTTGTCTCCATTTACTCTAGTTCCCAGAATATGGTCCGTTGTCCGATCTTTTAGTGGTCCAGTTACCCAGAGCCATCCCTTTCGAGCCCTTGCCATAGCTCGTAGCACTCCGGAAACATCTGTTGCTGACGAATTTTGTCAACTTATATCCAGACCAGGAATTCCGTTTTCTTGCCTACAATTTGCAAGTTCGACAACTCTAGCAGAACAGAAGCTTCGTGCGTGCTTTATGTCACAACATCCACAACTTGATTGTGAGCTTAGATTAAATGAATTGAAAAGTGCTCTTTCATCATGCCGTACAAAGACAACCGCAGGCCCAGATGGTGTTACGTATGTGATGTTAAAGAACCTAGGTCCAGTAGGAAGAATGACTCTTTTGGAGATATTTAACGATATCTGGATAAGAGAGACTCTACCGGATTCATGGAAATTAGCTCGGGTAATTCCAGTGCTAGAACCAGTAAAAACTCCACTTTGTCTTGACTCCTACCGACCCGTCAGTCTCACAAGCTGTTTTTCCAAACTAATGGAGAAGATGATAGACAGTCGACTGCAATGGTGGTGCGAACACACAAATGTGTTTTCCGACCACATGACTGGTTTTCGACAAAATCGTTGTACAATGGATGCAGTATTAGATCTTGCCACATACGTCGAACATGAACGAAGCTGCGGAAATGTGACAGTAGCAGTATTTTTAGACATTCAAAGAGCATTCGACACTGTAAGTCACATACACGTCCTTGCTGGTATGTTAGAGCTTGGCCTACACGGTCGAACGCTCCGATGGGTATCAAATTTCTTGAAAGATAGAAAAATATTTATTGAAACAATTGAAGGAGAAAGTAACTATCACAGCATCACGCAGGGCGTTCCGCAGGGCAGTGTTCTCAGTCCGTTTTTATTCAACTGTGTCATGGCAGCCTTGCCACAAAAACTCCCGTCTAGTCTACGGTATTCTCTGTACGCAGATGACATCTGCATATGGGCCTCTGGTTCTAATATACAAGACATTCAAACAACGCTGCAAGAGGGTCTTGATAGTATCGACACTTTTTCAAAAGAAAGAGGCATGAGTCTTTCATATGCAGACAGCCGTACTTCCTTTCACTAGACGACAGTTGATTAATTTCCATCTTAGGCTTAACGGACAAACTTTTATGTTTGTGAAAGAGCACAAATTTCTTGGAGTTATTCTTGACCGCCAACTTATATGGGCTTCACACATCCGCGCCATTGAAAAACAGACCAATGCAGTAATAAACGTACTTCGACGACTCGCAGGCACAACGTGGGGGGGATCAATCTCTTCGCTACTACAAGTTCATAACGCACTCATAAAACAAAAAAATTGCTTACTCGGCACCTATTCTCCATCGTTTATCGCAAACTTCTGAGGAACGTCTGCAACGTTTACCAGCAAGGGGGCTGCGAGTGTGTCTTGGGGTTCCGCAGGTTACCTCGAGTTCTTTAGTAATTGCAGAAGCTCGTCACCCCTCCATTTCCAGTCATACGAACGGTTGAAACATGCCGACATATTTATCGCATCTTAACCCAACACGAGAAGCATCCATTAAACCTCGCGCTCACCGAAAGAAACAAAAGCAAAATTCACGATGTTGTTCGAGAACATAAAGCATTATTACCAAGATTTGAATTATGCAAAGTGGATGTTAGTTATTCTCCCTGGAAGTTAACATACCCTAAAATAGAATTATCGGTTGACGGGATTATATCTAAGAGAGACATGTTCATAGTAGCCGCACAGCAACTGGCACTCTTCCAAATTTACTCATTATACCCCCAGTACATCCACGTTTATACAGATGGTTCGTGTCATAAAAATTCCTCGACTTCAGCATTCGTCATTCCACATTTAGCGCTAGAGCAAACATTTAAATTAACCCGGGAGACATCTTCCACCATGGCAGAGCTATTTGCAATCCTGTGTGCTTTGCGTTTCATAACATTAGAAAAACATTCGCGAAAATGGGTTATCTTTAGCGATTCGCAAGCCGCTCTCATGTTACTACAGAGCAATAAGAAAAATTCTTTGAACATTTCGATATTGTATGAGACGCTCAAAGAACTTACAAAAGCAAGCGCAATGAACCACGTAATTACATTTCAGTGGATTCCTGGGCACTGCAATATTCCTGGTAATACTGCAGCGGACGCAGCTGCGAATCGAGTGCACAATAACCCAGAGACAACCAATCTTCCCCTATTGCGTAGTGAAGTCCGTCTGATCCTGAGACAGATTTCTTGTCGTCTCAGCAAAACTACCTGGTTTGACCAGCAAACTAAAAACTCGGAGTTATACTCTATGGACCCATGTATAAGCTTATCAATGCCGGGAGCTCTAAGAGACAACAGAAAATGTGAAACTTTGGTACACGGGCTGCGTCTTGGTACTGCATTTACGAAACACTTCTTGTACAGAATAAAACGTGTCTCTAGTCCGCAGTTTTCTTGTGGCCATCCAGACGAAGATGTGCAATATCTTCTTCTCGAGTGCTCGAAATACGATACACAAAGAACGGTACTGCAAGCTAATTTGTTTATATTAGACAGAAGACCATTCACTCTAAAAAAGATACTTGGCCCATGGCCAACTGCGGGCCTTCAAAAAAGAGCGCTTCTTGCTCTGAAAAAGTTTTTAGAGGATACCAACATTTTGAGAAAATATTAGGTATTGGATGATGCGAATACGCTAAATGAGTTACATAAACGTTGTTCGTGGTTAATAGTTGGTTTATGGGGTGATCGCAACTTTTACGCAATATGTATAACTCTGTCCTGTACTTGGAGTGTATTACAAGTGTCATGTGTTTTGGCTGTTGAAAACATCGTACTTTATGTATGCGTACGTGGACTGAATTAATGCACAGAATTTTGCGACTCATATACTGTTGGACTGTATATCTTTTATTGATCCGGTGTTCTACTGAGTGTTATATTTAGTGTCGCTATTCTCCCTTATTGCTCAAATTTCTTTCGTCTGCCAAGTGACAAGGAGTAGCCGGTGCCACCACATAAAGGCACCAACCTCTCCTAACATTCACTTCAATAAAAAAAAATCACCTGTGGCAGATAGCATAATTCTTGCCCTTGAACTAGATAATTCGAAAAGACGGACATTACAAGCACGATAAATCGAAACACATATTGAATTAGTTGATTAAAATTCACTTATTCATTTCTTAATTATTTATTGTAGCCGGTGTGTTTGCAAGAAATATACACTTGAAATGAAACTCCAGGATGACACCAATTTCGATATAATATTTCTCTAAGTGCGGAACGAAATATATTAGCATTCCAGTTACTTTTATGCTTCAATGCACAAGACACCATTTTGTTAAAAATTGAAGTGGCATAATAGGGGATTTTTACTGCGAGTTTCATGGCGCATATCTCCGAACTGGTGTCATTCTGGAAATTCATTGCAAGTCGATACGCCCTGCCAACTCATCGGCTACAATTCGTAAATTGCAATAGGTGCCATAAAGTACGTAATTAAGAAGTCAATTATCGAAAATTTTAAAATTAGTTGAATATGTGTTTTTATTTCTCGTGGAAGTAACGTCTGCCTCTCTGAATAATCCAGGTAAGGACTACTAGAACTAAGTTATCTGCAACAGGCGGCAACAGGCGATTTTTAAAAATTCCGGGAAGCTTAAAGAAAAAATGTCACCCGGTATACTTGCAAATTGGCCACTCAACAAGAACAGTGTTCTTCGAAAACCGCAGTGAAAGCTTCGCTTAAGCCGATTACCTCGAAACGTGGGATCCATAGATATATATATATTTTCTCTCGCTGTGACAAAGGAAACCACACTGACAAAGAAATGTAGCTGTAAGCGTCCCGTCAGGAATAAGCTCTCTATTGTAGTTGAATGTGAGCTTCTATGAAACCCCGAGCTCATCCAGGTAACCAATACTAGGAGAAAACGAGTGCCATGGACGCAGAAATTTCCATGCTATGCCAACCAATAGACGTTCGAATCCGCCTCGTTGCTAAGCCAGCAGCAGAAGCAGCAGTAAAATCACAAAAGAGGAAAGTTATGCAGAAGACTGGCATTGTAGGTACGGGCAAAGAAAATGCATGCGGGTTTTCTCAGCGAGCGCGTATTGACGTCAGCGGCCGCTATACGTGCTCGGCTCAGTGCTTCTCAGCACAATACTACGCGGCTCGTGCATGAGGTGCGAAAGTATAGGTCATAAATTGAGTTCAGAGTTTTTGAATTTCAATAATAATAATAATAATAATAATAATAATAATAATAATAATAATAATAATAATAATAATAATAATAATAATAATAATAATAATAATAATAATAATAATAATAATAATAATAATAATAATAATAATCATAATAATAATAATAATAATAATAATAATAGCCACCATAAATGCAAAACAACACGAACAGGCCAGTCTAAACCTCAGCTGGCTTGTAGGACGGTGCCTATGAATACTATACGTATGGTGAAAAAGATGCATAAACTGATGAGACATGTAGAACAAGTAAAAATGAATGATAAGTAATGGAAAAGAAAGATAAGAAAACATTTGGTTATTCTACTTAAAACACAGGAACTAGAAGAAGTAAATATTACGATGCCAAAATGTTCTGGAAGTCAATTGCAACATAGCGCCTTCAATAATTCTTTCAGCGTGTTTTTGAAAGTCGCGTTAAAGATTTCATCCGGCAACTTGCTAAATATGTTCAGCACTGTGCACAGTGTCTGGCTGCCCCACACCTTGTGGCTGGCTGAACGAGGAACTACAAAACGGACGTGTTTTTGAAGTTCCCTATATGCGTCCTTTTTTGTTTCAATGCGCAATTATGATAGTGCTTGACGACAACTGTTTCGAAAAGTAATGATCTAAAATTCGGTAGACCGAGTTCACGGAATATATTTGTAGCTGTCACTATTGGGAAATTGTAGGCAACATTTTTAAGAATATTTTTTTATAATCCTGTCTACCATGCTTCTTCAACGATCCAAACAGAAGCCGAAAATTGTAATGCCGTATCTCAATGCAATATAAACCAATGCGTCTACAATAATTTTTTCATAGACCGGGGTGCAAAAACTTTTGATATTAAATAACAGCCAAGTGACTGACCACAGTTTTGAAAAATTATGTGAAAGTGATGTTTCCAGGATAACTTACTACCGAAAGATATTCCAAAATATATAACACAGCCCACGTATGGAATAGGCGCACATTTACAAGAAATACAGTTCGACCTATCTAAGTAGACAGGCATGTTAATTATGGTAGTCTCTAGTAGAGAGCGAAAACAAACAAGTTGTGTTTGTTGGGCATTGACAACAATTCAATTGTCAGTGAACCAAAGCATTGCATGGTACACGTCATTTTGCAACATTTCAGTGAATATTTTCTAAGAAAGATGTTTTGCCAATAACACAGTGTTGTCAGTATACTGGAACACCGAACATTTAGCAGTTGCCAAAGGAGGGTCATTAACGATGATGTTGAACAACATGGCGATAAAATTGACCCCTAAGGAACTCGAGCATTCAGGCGACAGCTTAGAACTAAAAGCGCCTTTATCATCGGTAGCGACCACTTGAAATCGGTTGCTCAAGTAATTTTCGAGAATGTTGTAGAAAGGCCCATTAAACACCCAGAAAATGCAGCTTACTTAACAAGATTTTATGATTCAGGGTATCAAACGCTTTCACTACATCTAAGGACAGACAACACGTGAAAATATTGCGATCGAATGCGGAGAACACTTCATCTCAAAATTCACCAAGCAGTGCCACAGTACAATGCCCAGAAACAAAGCCAAACTGTCGATCAGTCAGCATAGAAAATTTTTAAGAAAAGAAGACATAGTGTGGAAAATAACTTTTTCTAAGTTGACCTGAGCAATAACTGGCAATATAGAAATTGGCCGATAGTTTTCAATATTATCTTTGTTCCCTCACTTGTGTACTGGTAAAACAACTGCAGTTTTTAGGTATTCCTGTATTTCGTCACCTTCCAAAAAACCATTCACTAGATGCAGGATAATATCTGACACAGCATTGAAATTCATTCTGATGGTGTGCAGTGATATTCCATCATATGCAGGGGACTTGTTAGGACGGAAATTGAAAAGAATTCCTTGCAAATCACACTTAGAAATCCTCGGAATAAAAGCTGACGCGGATATGGATTGCCTTAACGACCGAGTAGTCGTGGATAGAGAGAGAGAGCTCTTTGGGGTGCTGCTACAAACCGCCTGTTGAAGGCATCAGACACTGCTGTGGGAGGTTGCTGAAAAGAACTGAAAACAGACCGCTTACTGGAACTCCCCCCTCTGAGATGATTTACCAAAGACCAAGTTTTGCTTACATTATTTGAAGATTGTTGGAATTTATATTGAAAAAAAAATTTTTTTTCAGCGTCTGGCACCACGTAGTGGAGAAGAATCGCAGTGCTTGGTTTCTTGGATTTCTTTTGCAGCGTTTCCACAAGGTATCTAGATACGAAATAGCAGCAAGGACTTCCGTGTTCATCCAGTAGTGACCCTTTCTTATCGGCTTAGCTACCAGCCATGGGCAATGTGATTCAATTTTTTTCAGCTGCGTACAGAAACTTTCATACACTTTGCCATACGAAATATCTTTGGTTTACGATTCCCAGTCAAACGAAACGATGATTATCAAGCCAGGATTGGTTAACTATAGGAACAAGGCATTCGTGCTGCCCAGATGCAGTTTCAACCGACGGTGTTCTAGACGAATCTGGAAATACAAGACGGCATGCTACAAAGTGGCGGTCAGCCAACCTTTGTAGAATAGTACATGACCTAAATGAACACTTGGGGGCTCTGACCACTATGGGATCTAAACAGGATTGCCCTAGACTATTTTTAACCAATTCTTCCCTAGTAGGAGCTCCAAATGTACATTCCAGACCACAGGTGGTCAACGTCGATAGGTAATCACGAACAGATACTTTTTCAGGGCATAAAATGTTGATATTAAAGTCTCCGATCAAACAGAATTGGTCCACTGAGCTTCAGTGCCACAGAGTTTCATCAAGCTCTACAAGAAGTCATGAGAGGCTACATGTGGGTGCACGATATATCGATAATATATGCACAGAAAATGACACGTTGCAAACTTTGACCATCATAGATTCAGCATGTACGAAAGAAACATCAGCAGAAGAAACTTCGCAGTTGGCGTTTCCAAGAAGACCACTACCTCGGCCACGACGCCCGCTTTGTGTAATAAAATCTGTGAATGTACCAAGGCAAAACGGAGAAACATTGAGTTCTGTTATCACAAAAACGTCTACAAAGCCAGCTGCAGACTCAGCCAGAAACTTAAATTTGTCCCAGTATTTACGTAGACTTCCAATATTAACGCTTACAACGGTAAAATCTTTATCAAAATTGCATCGAAATTCTGTTTTAAATCAAGCCCGGTAGGTCGCTGAAAGAAAAAGGCATGCTGGCTAAGCAATATTTTCCACGGTCTACTTGTTTACCGATTTCAACAAGAGACGGTGTTTCATTCTTTTTCACGAAGGTATTGCTTCCCTTTGTCCAACAAAACCAGTGACCCTCCTCATTTGCCTTCGTTCTGACTTTCCAGAGGAGATCACGGTTAACGTTTGTCAAGTTGTCATTGAAGAAGATCTTTGGAAATTATACACGTCTACGTAGTTGCTTCAGCTTTCTCCGCGCTTCAAATCATTTTTCCTTCGAAATTACAGATTCAAAGCGCAGCAGAACCACAGCTGTACCGCCGATGTTGACTTTCAAGCGGCGTATATACGGCGGCAATGTCGCCAGATGAAAACCCAGACAGTTCCAGTTTTGCTGTCATTTGCATGGCTATTTGAGTTAAGCTTTCGCTATGGTTCTTTGGCAAACCGTGAACTCAAGATACTTCCGTCTGCTGTACTGCTCACATTCATTTTGTTTTTCCTCTAGTTTTTGTATTACTGCTGTCTGAGTTACCATAGTTGTCATAGCTTCCAGTTCAGCACCATAAGACGTTTGACGTTCATGAAAAGCTTTTGCTGTTTCAAAACAGAATCGTACATGACACCGATCCTTTAAACTCACTAACGGGTGACGACGACGACGACGACGACGACGACGACGACGACGACAACGACAACGACAACAACAACAACAACAACAACAACAACAACAACAATAATAATAATAATAATAACTACAACAAAAGTAGATATCTGACGCCTCATTGTTCTTCCATGTGCTTTTACACCAGCGAGAAGGACGGCATCCAATAAAGTGTAAGACAAATAACCACACTAACAACAGACCTTGAAAATTGTGTTTCATTTCTCGCGCATGCGGTGTGTGTGTATTTAGCACGCAAATGCTTCATGTTAACATAGAAAGCACGGGAAAAAGAAACATACAGATCCCACGGACCGCGGGCCAATCGGTCTAAGTGGAGCTTTGACTGGTGTTTGCAAAGAACGCTGTTTTCGTTTAACCACAATTTGCAATTATATAACACAGAACGCAAAATGGACATATTTTTTTATCGGGAAACGGCTCGCTCAACGTGAACTTGTGGAGCACTAACATGCGCGTCCCATGCATGACAATATGTACAACCCGCGCCAAAACCACGATATGATTTCGAGGCACGCCGTAGTTGCAGACTCCGGAACTATTTTTACCACGTGGGTTTTTTCAACGTGCACTTAAATCTAAGTACATGAGCGCTTTGCATTTCATGAGCGCCGAAATCCGGAAGCCGCGGTCGGGATCTATGCCGCGACCTCAATAACACCACGCCAGAGTCACTGTAGGCTATCACGGCAGGTGGCATTACGACAGCGGGATGACAATGCTGGGGCGATGACGATGTTGTGGCGACGGCGGCACGAAGACTGCGGGTTGACGACACTGAAATCACCAAGACAGAATGACGACGACGCAGTGATGACGATGGCACGAATACGATGGACTGACAAGGATGAAATGATGACGACGGCGGCGACGACAATGATTTATTGGCATCCTCTTCAAAAGCAGGCGGTGACAGATAGTCACCCATCTTGCTTCTGCAAATCAAGTAATCGACGTTGTGACGACGACGGTGGCATGAAAACAACGAAACGACAAGGCAGGCGAAGACAGGATGACGATGACGGAACTAAGACGACGGTGTGACAACGATGGAACGATCACAGCGGAATGAAGACGATGAAACGACGACAGAATGACAAGGCCGAGATGACGACGACGGCGTGTTCGTGTTGGAGAGCCCATACTTTTCTACGTGCATCACCTGCGTCCCACGCCGCCTTTGTTAGTAATGTATGTGTCCGGTACCGGCGAACCGTGCGAGACAGTATCCAGTAGCCAGCTTTAGAACAGTGTGGAGAAGAGGCAAAGAAAGCTCCGCTCTAAAGAACAGGCTGAATGTTTCGTCCGATTATGACGTAGTTCGTATGCGTTGAAAATAAGAATTACGTTAAACTAAAGGTTTCTTGCGGGCTAGGCTGAGTGAACGATTGACAATGCAGTATACGGAATTCAGTTCTTGTGAAACTGATATTATGCATAACATCGCCTCTACCCCGCCAAAATGGAAAAAGAAAGAAAGAAGAAATCTGAATGCATGAACATGGGCGTAATAAAATTAGTCTAGGATGTCGATCGGCCTCCGGGATAATGCATGACGGACTGACATACCTTAATGTCCCAGAGCAGCACCTAATTGGGCCAACGAGAGGCACCATAATGGGAGTAATGTAATGTAAGATAGATTTGTGGCATTTAGTATATTAAAGCAAAACTGCGACTATGAGGCACACCGTATAGTGGTGGGCTCTGGATTAATTTTTGACCACCTAGGGTTCCTTAACGTGCACAAAATTAAGGCACACGGGAATGTTTTGCGTTTTGCTGCGGTCGAAAGGTGCGACGTGGTGTCAGCAGCTAAACTAGACAATGAACTGAGTCAGGTCACGTAAATAAATTTCCACAACAAACAAACAAACAAACAATTCTCCTTTTAATACAAATACATGTACTAAATGTACTTAGAGGCCAAATTCTGTAAAGCATGCAACTAACATAAGCACTGAACCCAGGTTACATAATAAACAGAAGCAAGCATACAATCCGCGACGAGCGATATGTCGGAGCAGCGCAGGTAGGTATAACACTGCTGCTTTCCCTACGCAGAGAGGCGCAAGGTGCCCAGTTATCCTTTTCTACCCTCACCCTTCCCTCAGGCACCCTCCCGGGTCCCCGCTGCAAAGCAAGGCGCGCGCAATCGATTCCCCTCTCCACCCATGAAGCGTCCCGCAATCGCGTCCTCGGCACCCTCCTCCGCCTCGTCGCAAACCGCGCGCGCCCCAGGTTCATCCCGGCGCGCTTAGAAACCACCACCAGTCTCGTCTCAAGCCCGGTGCCGAGCGCTCAGCTGTGCGCGGCGCGCTCTTCGACTTTGCGTCCCTGGGACTGCGCCCGGCGTTTCCGGCTGCGCATCTCACTATGGATTACGACGAGGCCAACGACATGTGCTGTGTCACCGCGCCACGAGCTCGCAAGAACCGCACCGTGAGCGTCGACTCGGCCAATCCCTGTTGGGGAATCGCTTTCAGGAATACAGGAGCGTGTCTGGGAAAGTTGTGCCGTAACTCGAGTTAGTGGGTGGGCAGCAAACTTACCTTCACGCGGCATGATCACTGGAGGTGCAACTTCTTTTTAGTAGATTGTCGAATGGGCTTCAGGGAAGGTTGAGACTTCAAGTTGCGTGAGGTTATCATTCGGACGGCCACGCAATAAATACAATAAAATAAACTAAAGGTAACGCCAGAAACGGAACAGCCCGAGCTTCGCAGCAACTGCTTGGATCCAAGAAAGGATAGCAGCAATGCTACCTTCAGTGGAAGCTTAGAATGTACAATTGAGCAGTGACTTCCAGTTCCAGGGAGGTTCGGTGGAGATGGTTGTGGCAAAATTCGTTGAGGCTAATGAGAAATGAGTGATTGTGAACATCGGGTGGTGATTACCTCGTCGACGTCGTCTCGTCTCAAAAACGTCGTCCCGTATTGCAATCGCAACCCGAGGAGCGGTGCTGTGCGATGGCCATGAATCTCCAGGTGCCACAGGTCGGAGGAGTGACCAGGAGTGTGCGATACAGCATCGCTGGAGCCATGGGAGGAGACGGAAGGCAGAGTGTGTGCCTCATACCATTCGCGGCTGACAGAAAAGTGAGTATACGTTTTGTTTGCTGTCGGCGGTCACTACGGGGGCTCGCTTAAGTGACTCTTGAGAACTGCTGAGGGGCATCAATGGCGGTTCTTATTGTATTACACCACGCCAAAGATTAGGTTGTCGGTAAGTCAGCTATAGGCTGCTTAGAACTGTAGTATGATTCATAAGCGACACCTTTGGTACGTGCATTCCGTGAAAAATGCTTTAAGAGCACCGGAGATTTGTAGAAATCACATTTTCTCACGGTTTATATTCACGGCACATCACCTGTATGTGACGGTTGCGGAGTAGTTGCGCGTTGCTTCTTGCAATTCTAAGACGGGTATGACGACTGCGGGAAAATAGGAGCAAAATTATTTCGGATTCTACCTCGAACTTAAGAATTTCCGCGGCATGGAAGCCTTAAACAGCGCTCCCTTGCTTGCACTCGCGTATGTGAGACCAAATTGTTGGGGCAAAAAGCTACAAACAGTCTTTCGTACCTCGTAGCGGTCAAAGTAGATTAAAAATTCGTACGCCGACGATCGAATTTTCCGTCAAAGATGCGAGTGCTTTTCGCTTCCTACGATTCTCAAGGAAGTATTTGTTCGAAAACGGCTGAAAGTCCTTTGACTACAGCAAATATTGTAAAAGTTGGATGCTTGCTGCTCGGCGAAGGAGGATGTATAGCAACTTTCGACTAAATTTCTGATCACCGAATGCATCAATAATAATATTTTAGTGGAGTTTGTGGGTTAGTGCGTTGAATACGTGCAGCTGTACTTGGCGTCTCATCGTCGAGAACACAATTAGCCGCATAGCGAACTAGCCATGGATGTGGTTGATAATTGTGGAGGCTGTTCGACGCGGCGTCACTTTATTTCCGGCTGCAGAGTTCTACTTTAGTCTTTAGATTTGTCCTGTTGCAGTGTTCTACTTTAGTCTTTAGATTTGTCCTGTTGCTCTTCCTTTCCTCTTTCCTTTTTCTTCCCCTCCTTCCGATCTTCCATTTCTGTGTTGCTGTCACCTCCCTTCAGAAGAGTAGGCAGGCGTTGTGCCCCTTCCGGTGGCAATTGCCAGCCTGCTCCTCGCTTTCCCTTTCCTGTTAACTGTGTATATGTGTTCAAAACAAATAATAATAATAATAATATTAATAATAATAATTGGGTCAGGCCAGCCCCGGAGTGTATGCGATGTGTCGCGAAAATCCTCAGAGGTGTTGTTCTTTCTCCAGTGATGAGTAGGTAGGCATTGAGTCGGGACCCCCCTGACACCGTATGACCATCTTCCTTTTTAAAGTTTTAGGAAAAGTTTATTTCGACAAAGGACGATATGAACACTGAGTCAGAATGACGGCACAATTCCACGAGGACCATAACATATACAAAGTACGAAGCATTGCATACATGGCCCGCGATAACGTTAAGGGCCCCGTGTCGCAAAAAATCCGATGTCGGCGTCGTACGTTACTTGGCGAACAATCATTCCGAGCCACAACCACGCAGGCCCTCCACGTGGCGAGGGTGCGTTACTGAACTAATTGAGGCGTTCAAAGCGAAATACGTCAGAAACCTCGTAAGGTACGACCTAAACACAGCTTGCAGGTATGAAAGCGTCGGACTTTAACATAATTCTGTTACGCGGGAGCTCAAGCGCAAGCCCCTTTTCCGAGCGGCGACGCCCGCTCGATTCCTTGCAACAACACCCTCGCGCTCGGCTCAGCGCATCCGCAAGAAAGCGGCGGTTGCCGGGAAGCGTGACAAGAAGTCGGGGACCTTTGAAGTCTATAAGCGTCCTCCAATTTTTGCTGCCGTTTGTGGATGTGCTGGGATTGTAATGGGTTGCTCGTGCCAAACTTCAAGCCGTGTTGCCACTGTAGTTTTTGTGTTGGTTATGTTATGATGACACGAATGTGACAAGATGACACAGCCAAGCACCATCCTTCACTTAGGATCTCAACCTGTACAGTTGGAGCAAGGTTTAGCGTACGTAGATTTTTATTGCCATTTTTATTGACGGCTCGCTCTGTGAAATGGAGTAATGGCGAAAGTCCATGAATGCGTCTGTCTACTTATAAACGCTGTATATGTTGTCAGAAAGAAAGAGTTAAGAGGCCGTCCTTTCGAGCGTATCCTGTTCACTAAGACTTCCTATTTGTCCCTTGCGTTGCTCATCTCCTGCCCTGCCTCTGCACTTGATCCTCACAATATATATATATATATATATATATATATATATATATATATATATATATATATATATATATATATACGTCAGTAAACTTACACCAGTGGCCTATACTATAAACGATAATTACTGAAGCAGAAACATTTAATAAAACAATATGTCAACTTTGTGGATACATATATTACGTGTACGTTAATGGTGGTAAGGATACATGGGGCTGAAAGTAAACGATACTTCATCATAGGCTCGCCAAAACGAAAGAAAAGTGTGAGATCTGTAACCCTTGTCTTTAACTGCTTAGAGTGCGCATTTGAATTTGTCCATGAGTGAAACAGTGAGATCCACCTTACTTAAACCGAACTCCACTCCCATCACCATCTTATTTACCACTGACCTAAGCTGTTTCAAAGCATTAGCTTTGGTTTGCTCGTTACTTAGTTGCGCGCCGTCGTCCTCGCAATCCGCAGCGCAGACATCGACAGCGCGCTAGATCGTTGGATGTCGGGGCGAGTATAGAAGGGTGCTTCCATTGGCGCAAGTGCACTTGATGCCGCCCGCACTTGCACCAATGAGAAAGAGAGAGCAGAGTTAGGTCATCGTGACGCAAAGCTCAGTTCCTTGCAACACCATCAGATGGCGTTGCCCTCCGCTCATCGCTAGAGTTACTGTATATGCTACCGCAGGTAGCAGAGTTGCGCGTCTGTTTTATCACGCCGCTAGCGCCCCTATTGGCAGAGCGTCATCACGTGGTAGTCAAGCAACCGTGCATTGCGGAGAAGCAGATGCCCGGGCCAATTTTTGTATTTCCCGACGCCGCCGCTGCAGCGAACTGGATTGACACAAGTTATCGCCTGTCAAATTCAAAGCGAATCCGGCCGATCTTGGCGTTCGCTGTTCGCGTGCGCACTAGCTGCGGAGAAACAACACAACGTGCGCAGCGCATTTCACAGTTGGTTCATCGCAGTGTCCGCGCAGTCCCATCGGAATGATATAATGACCGGGTGCTCTGCTCCCGTCTGCACGAATCGCTCTGAAAGCGAAAGAGCTTTTTATTCGATCCCATTCAAACCCATGCACCACACTGCTTTCACAGAACTGTCATAAAAAATCCAGCTCACATTTTCAGGATAATGCACTGCTTTGGTTGCTGTTTCTGAACATAAAAAGGTTACACAACTAAGTAAAGATATTTCATCTACTACTGCTTATGTGAAGCAGGATGCAAGAGGAATTAATGTCGTTATTTACCATACGGTAAGGGCCTTTACTGTGTTTTGCATTATTACCCATATTGTAGCTATGTCAATCCTGTGAGAGAAAAACTTTCACTACACTCCCACAGAAGGTTACTTTTCGAATCCCTGCAGTGAAAAGGCACATAATGAAGTGGCACTTGAAGGTGCGGCTGATATCCAGTGCCTGCTAGTAGGTGGGTACGTTTCTACAGCAAATTTAATGGGGTACCAGAGTCGAAATACTAATGGTTGGTCATTTATTCACCAGTAATATTTAAGACTGCCTACACGTTGAGAGCTTTGGCTCATAAGCAGGTATGCCTATTGCAAAACCCAGTATCCAGTGTCCAGTGCAGCGCCGGATTATGGGCCCAGTGCCGCGCGCTGGATGCTGGGGTGCTGGGCAGGCGCGGCGTACTGGGAGGCACTGGGTACTGGTGCGCAAAACAGCTCTAGCGCGTTAAATACGCGGTGCCTGGACACCGTATATATATTTTTTGAGAACAGAAAGAGAGAGCATTTTGGCGCAATAAAAAAACCCAAAAAGCTCCGACCAGGATTCGAACGTCGGACCTGCAAATACCAAGCCCGGTACTTTACCACTACGCCACGCCAGAAGCCGAGCATCGGCGCATGATTTTCTACGTCAATGACCAAGAAGCAGTTTTAGTTTCACAGAGAGAAGTCTCGCTCAGTCATGGTAGATGCGCTATCGCCCAGCAACTAAAGCTCACGCCTGTACCACAAAGAAAATTTAGCTGTCCATATTCAGTAGCTTGCTCAGAAGTGCCACAACACATATTTTCACTTGCGATTGGCATTTTAACTTCGAAAAAAGTCCTAAATGAACCACTGACCCGGGACGCTGTATGGGCTGTTACTACCGATTTGGATAGCCGTTTGTTGTTCTTCACGCGAAGGATATGCAACGTTTTCTTAGTTCAGTGATGCCTTTCAGTCGACACGTCTGTCTATTCATATATCTTCGTCAGAGAAGCGCAGGCTAGGACTGTGATCCTTCGGCGACAGCACATATATACCTGTGTTCATGACGCGTCACATCGGCGCTCATCGCTACTTGTGCTGTTTGTGCGCTCATGCTACTTGTGTTTATTTAAGGACACTGATGCGAAAGCTGAAATATGGTGATTTATCCTTGTTAGACTTCTTGATTCCTGAGCCTAGACGCGCCGAGAGCGTGCAGATGGACTCGGCGGATACGCTTGGCATAAGCTTCGGTGGGGACCGATCACGGCGCCTTTTCTTGACGATCTTATTCAGTCAGCTGTTTCGATGCACTTTGTTTGCGATTAGGCGGAAAAGCAGTCCACAAGCGATGCAAAAGCGCCCACGGTCGATCGACAATACGGTACGCAAGTCGCCTGCAAAAACAGAGTGCGGCTTCGCCGCATAGATTTGGTTGCTTGCCAGGCAAGATGGCGGACCTACGCGCAACTCTGCTACCTGTGGTAGCATATACAGTAACTCTACTCATCGCGGGCGACGGGTGCCCCCACCAATTGCGACTGCATTATTCTGGATACGTTGCCGCCGCGAGGTCACGGCTCGCTTTTCCATTCGTGAGCCGGTGACGGCGTGGGCATTCGACTCCGCGTCTTGTTAACCCGATGGCGCTCAACATCACGAAGTGTTTTATCTTCTGACGGGAGCGCAGGCGGTGGTGGCTCACTCGGCGCGCTGCTGCGAGTCCAGCTGCGCGCCAGTGTGTGCTTAGAAAGCCGGCAAGCACTTGAACATCGAAGAGGGGCGTGGTAGTGTAAAGCGCAACGCTACAAAACATCCTTTACACTGAAATGTTACGGAGGAAGCGGGACCTTCAGACACCCAAGCGAATCGGCGAGCTAGAGATTGGGAGCGAAAACGCCCAGCCCTTACCGCAGCTAACGCACAAACAGTCACGTTACGCACTCGCAGGCTTCGCGCTAGTTTGGTCGTTCCGTTTCCGAATCACATTTCTTTTCCACTTTTCATTTATAAATACCAACAAGTATATCCTAAATGATACCATAATTAGCATTTGATCACGCTGCCAAATACCAGGACTGCATGGTGGCAGTGCCGCCTACGTCGCGAATGTACCTCGAGTGTCCGTATAATTTCTGTTGCAATAAATAGTTCACTTCTATAGGGTTTTTCTTGACTTCATGCAGTCGTTCGTAAATATTGATATCGTCGGTTTTCCCTTAGTCCTATCGCTCATGGCCTAAGTTATGAAGAAAGCAGTGGTAGTAGGGGAGCTTCTCAAACGTGAACATATTTAAAGCATGGATTACTGTGATGGCTGCACTGGGCTTTAACTATTCCAAGGGATGTTCAAGGATACATTAACTATTCCAAGACGATGTTCGAAAGCTGTCAGCCGTATGATGCGCAGTCAGCTACATCCACCGCCAGATTATCTACCCGGATAAGTAATTTACTTCCGGGAGGGAACGAACACTTAATGGGTTTACGCATCTAATTACCTTCTTTTATCCGGCATTGTCTGGAAACTTCTATGTTGTAGAAATATTTTGCACGTCATACTCGGCCCGTCTCTTATGTATGCTGTTAAAAAAAATTACATAAAATGTACATACATTTGAGCGTGCAAACATTGTCCATTTCTGTGCGTTCGCAGCACTGCACTTGTAAGGTTCAAAACGGTGCGCTAGGGGACCTTGCGTAGCTCGATTACATCGCGTCTCTTCATTGAGAGGTCGCCTCAGGCCACTGTCATGCGTCCTCGAAACCTTCTCTTTCAGCAACCATGCACGGGATATCAAAGACCAAGTTCAGACGTCGCATTTATTTGATTTTGCCTTTACTCGTCTAATGACGCAGGTCAGCGCTAGGTATTGCAATTAGAAGCCTCAGTATCGGCTGCCATTGCCATCACACTTCCACACGACACCACCGATAAGTTTTCGTTTTTTGTTTGCGACGTTTTATGGTGAGTTCAAAATATCGAATCCCCTAGAAGGAGAACCTTATCACGGCAGAACTGTAAATAGAGAGAGAGAGAGAGAGAGAGAGAGAGAGAGAGAGAGAGACTATGATATCAAAGACAGAGTGGCTAACCATATTAACGATCATATGGCTACTCTGCATACTGTCGAAAAGTGGAAAGGGCAGCAAAAAGGGTGAAAACAGGATATTGCCACAGGGCAGCAACAGTTAAGCGAAAGTGTATTTACAGGTATTTACAAATTGCAGCAACGCTGCATACACAAGATGGATGCCCGAAACAGCCGCACGCTCGCTTCGCCGAATCATTGTCTTTGTTGTAGTCCCACTATTGTATTGTTGTAGTCACACTATGTAGCCCCACTGCTCCGCGACAATATAAAGATAATCTCTGCACACAAGCATGAGGAAGGCGACTGGCAACGACTGTAGTACTGTAGTAGAAAGAGAAAAAAGGAAAGAAAAGAAGGAAAGACGAAAAAAAACCCCGCTCTAGCGCTTTTAGAGCAACTAGGGCTTAAAAGTATTATCCAGAACGGCCGCATTGCCGGCGATATTTTCAAACAATTCCCTTTTACACTCACTGGAATCGTCAAATTATTATATGTGAAATCCCGAGCAAACGTCCTTACTCGAATGAGCGTGGTGGAAGGGATGGACCAGAGACGCAGAATACAATGGGACATTGTAAATCTTGGACTGGCTGACGAATACTCAGAGTTCTTCAGTGAGAGCCGTTCAGCAGTTCCAGTTCGGCCTCTTCCCATGTTCTGGATAATTTGCGTGCAGGGTTAACCGACTGACGCGCCACTAGTTCGTGATCAACTGAAGCTCGTCGTCACCTGTCAACTGCTACAAAGAGCCAAAAATGGCTGATGTGGCGGACAAAGGAAAATACTGATTGAATATATTTTTTTAGTCACGTGGTTATTTACAACCGCTTGAAGCCAAGAGGCGGTTAAGCCATGGAAAACATAAGGAAGGCTAACTATTCGTTTTAAATTGAAATATACAAATCGTAAGAGAGAAATGAAAGTGGTCGAAAAAGACAAGTCGCAGTGAATGGGAGCCGAACCCATGCTTCCGCATTACGCTTATACAATGCTCTACCATTGAGCTACCGCGGCAGTCATTCATGTTTACATTGAAAAGGATAAGTTACCTTTCCATAAGCTTTTGTTGCCTTCATTGTCTGTTGGCTTCATACAGACCGTATTCTTATATTTAACAATGGGAAGTAGCGTTTCGTAGTTAATTTTGTTGTTTATAGCTTGAGCGACCATCAGCAGCCTTCTGCATTGTTTGCCAGTAGCTGTATTTCAGCTTTCAAAATGTTCTGACAGTGGTATGAATAAACAATTGTGCGGCTACTGAACGTTGACGTCATTGAACTTCCATTTCGACTATAGCGCGGCCCACGCTAGCAGCGCGGGCCGCGGAGAAAAGGGAAAGGATACGGGGGCACCTGCTCGGATTCTACAGTGTAGCTGTGAGAGCGACATAGTCGGGCTCTCGGAGCGTTCTTTGTAACATTTGGGGGGCATAAATGTGTCTATACAAAGCGATAAGGCCGACTTGTAAATCAAGATGTTTTACAGCGAAGCTGTCTGTGTGGACCTTGTGCCGTCGTTGTCGGAGGTTGCTTAGACTATCATCATCAGCAATGGCTCGAACGTCGTCATCTTCTTCCACAGCTGGCTCGTCGGCGCCCCTCGGTGCTACCGCGCGAATGGGCTCGTGCCACTGCTCCCGCGTTCGTCTTCGTCGTCGTCTTCTTCCCCACCTGGCTCCGTTGCCGCGTTTACGGGTGTATGAGCCATAACTTAAGGGGGTATGAACCATTGATTGTCTTACGTGACGGGCAGATGTGATTTTGAAAAATCGCAAGCGGCAATGACAGGCGGATGCTACTAACCGCGCCACCAAGCAAACTCGAGACATCGAACGCAAGCGACAACGGAGGATTGCGGGCATACCGTCATTGACGTCGTTCTCTCCGTCGCAGCCGAACGTGTGTGTAACCTCATTAAGAAACGCAGAGACGTCAATTGTCAAACCAATCCAAGCAATCCTAAAAACGACTGCACTGCCCGCATCTCCAGTAGTGGGCCTTGCGCCCGATATACGGAGCTTTGTATTAATGGTTCTGCACATTCCATCACAGCTAGAACTATGGGACGCCTGCGGGGAGGAGAAAATTGCAGGCGAAAAAAAAAAGCACAGCAAAACAGACACAAATCTCACGCGAAAAAAAATAAAGACTGGGAGAACGTCAAGAAAAAGCATTCCTAAAGCATGCTCACCATGCGAAGCACGCGAAAGCGAAAATGAGGTGAAAGAATGGCAAAACAAAATATTTACAATATAAACTGCTTGCAAAGTTTGGCTTGCCTGGTGTAACACTCGGTGCAACTAACTCAGCTTCGCTGTTTGACCATCGTCACGGACTGGAAGGGGCAGTGATGTCTTTCTTTAATTATACTAACTCGTTTGTATACATGCCTATTTTAGCGGGCCTGTTTGCTATGCAGTGTTTCCGTCTTGACTGATCGTTTGTTTGTTCGAGCCGGTCTATCTCTGCTATGTACACACACACCTAATAATAATAATAATAATAATAATAATAATAATAATAATAATAATAATAATAATAATAATAATAATAATAATAATAATAATAATAATAATAATAATAATAATAATAATAATAATAATAATAAAGAAGTGTTAGACATGTCGTGGTCTGATGGTAAAAATGGGATCAGCCGAGCACTGTTCGCCGGCGTCAACCTGCGCCCGAATCAGCTTCTTCGGACTGATATAGGACATGTTTGTGCACGCCGCGCGGTGTACCACTTTTTGAAAGTTCCAGTGCCCTCTACTTTCACTTAATTTCATTTCCAGTTCCCTTACATCGCCGTTAGTTTGGAAATTTACATAACGGGAAGCGAGATGCAGCATAGTATAGTAGACAGTGAACACAATGTGACAGAATTAGTACATTTAAATTAGTAGAAAGAGTGCAGAGAGAGAGAGAGTAGAAAACATTGTAATAGTAATATTTGGGGTTTTACGTGCCAAAACCACTTTCTGATTATGAGGCACGCCGTAGTGGAGGACTCCGGAAATTTTGACCACCTGGGGTTCTTTAACGTGCACCTAAATCTAAGCACACGGGTGTTTTCGCATTTCGCCCCCATCGAAATGCGGCCGCCGTGGCCGGGATTCGATCCCGCGACCTCGTGCTCAGCAGCCCAACACCATAGCCACTGAGCAACCACGGCGGGTGAAAACATTGTAGAAATAGTGAAAAGTTAATAAGTAGAATAGGAAACTACATTGAGCGCAAAACAAATTAGCCGACACCTCATTTCTTTTCCCTCCTCACATCGTATTCTTTTTAACAAAAAAATCTTGACGCATTTCCTTGTTGACCTGTTTTGTGGCTTAGTAAATAATTTTCTGAACAAAACTTACACGTGCAAATGCAATTCAATCTTTTATTCTTCTAGGCACGTCACTCCGTTTCTTAGTTTCTTGCATCCATGCAGAAAATATCTGTACGGCTTTTGCTGCACAACGTTAATTATTTTGGATCAGTTCTGTACTTGCCCAAAACGAGTCCGGTAAACTTGGTCTACGTGAAACCGTAGTCCCAACGGAACAAATGGCGACGGGTGACGGAGATAGTAGGGAAGCGCCTTCTGCGCAACAGCTGAGAAAGTGGATGTGAATCGAACGGACACTGAATTTTCACTTCATTCTTGCGATGTCGCCTTGTGCGTACTCAAGAGGAACCGGTAGAACGGGGAATAGCTTTTCATTGATGATTTCCTAAGCGAGTTGTTGTTTCCTTATATTTTTCGCGAACTGGGGTCTGGAGAGCGTTGCTGGTTCTTATTTGAGTTTCTGTTATCACAAGAAAAAAAGAAAGTCATGCCTTTTTTACGCTTTCGTATACAAATAGCACTACCTCGTATATTTTTTTATTCAAGCCCCTAAATACTGCGCACGTCTAAGGCTTCATATTCTTTCGTACTTAAAATCTTTACGCAGGTTGTCTTTTTTTTTTCTTTTTTTGCCAGTTGAAGGCTGATTTTTCCAAATACCTCGACCGACTTACCTCTATCATGTTTAACAAACGCAGGCGCGCGCGCTTGTCTTGTGTCTGCCGTCTTTTGTGACGTCTGAAGCGTGCGCTCGGTAAAAAAAAAAAAAAAAAGAAATTCAGGTATGGAACAACTAGTCCAGCAACACGCTCAATTAAGGCTTACTACTGCCGACTCGCAGAAGGTGTTCACTCCTCCGTGGTATTTGTGTGCACTTATCGCCCTAACGAGAAAATCCGGAAGCTCTCCTTAAACCAAAGCAGTCGTACTAGCAGAGTGCATGTTAGCCGGTGGTGTGCACGCAGGCCTACTCTTAACGCTGAACATGTATATGCAATTTGGCTCAATGTGTAAGCTGAGTATTAGACGTGTCTCTGTAGGAAAAGAAGCACACATGCTCCATTTTTTCTTGTTCGCGAACCTGAATTTCAGAGCCAACTCCGAGGATTAGCTAAAGCGGATTTTTCTTTCGGACAGCAGAGATTACACTACGACTGTGCTGGAAGAATATAATCGCATTACGTTGTGATGTGTGAGGCTGGGCGTCATGAACTCCACGAAGGTGGTCCCGTATACAGCGCGCGACGGGAGCGGCTTAAATGTATACACTCTGAGATGAGTATGAGCTTCCACGCCTATACATCATCAGAGCCTCGCAGTGGCACAGTGCAGGTAACTTGCCCTGTGCGAGCGTGCAAGTTACCTGCTATTATTAGGATACAGTGACGCTGCTTTTCTCCTCTAACTCCACCGAAGTTCTGGCCACTACACGCACGGTCCACATCATCCTGATATCTTCGTGAGAGCCAGTCCAGCTGCGCAGGCTTTAACGTAGGACTGTGGGTAGGGTGCCGCATGGTGATGAAATGCTGCAAGAAGATAGATGAAACACTGACCCGAAGGCTCATGGAGATTTCAGAAGCTCTTTGAAAAGGAAAAAAAAAACGCAATCGCATGCACGCACGCAGATAGAGAGAAAGGAAGAGAGAGAGATAGAGACAGAGAAAGAATCGCCAGCACGTGGACCTTTACTCCCAAAAGACCACGTGGAGCTGGACCAGAAGAAACGAGAACATTATTTCGGGTTCCGACGTGAAGCAAAAGTGTTTAGCGACACAGAAGTCAATGCCCTTACAAACCATATAAGAGTAGGTCCCAGGCTTACGCTGCTACAACACGCGCGCCACGGGGCCGGACGTGAAGAACGACGCGGACCAGAAACCTGCGCAGCTCGCGAGAAACGCGCGAAATATAGGGCGATGCAACAGCGTACAACTGCGTGCGCCCGATGAAGCACGCTGGTTGGGTCGATGCATCTTGCAGTGCTGATGGGGCCGCGAAGGGAACCAAAAGGCTGGCAAGGAATGCGAGCCTAATGGGGCGGTTTAGTCGGGAACCAGCGCCTCCCATCCCTAAGGAGGTCCCCATGAGGGCCGCGGCGCGCAGATTGAAGGCGCACTCGACCGGCAAGGGGCCTCAGCGTGAGGCGAAGTTGCAGCCAACAGGCGCTGATTAATGGCGGTCCATCGCTCACGCCCATATAGGGCGAGGCGGCGCTGCACTTCTTTCTTTCTCTCTCTCTCTCTCTCTCTCTCTCTCTCTCTCTTGGTTTGCGCCAGTGCGTGTGTGGAAAACCAGTGAGCGCGCCATCGAAGACTCATAGCTCGAGCTGCCCGGTCCGCTCTCGGCTTCAGACCGGCGTGCGAATTGGATTCTAATTGTCTCGGTGCAGAAAGGGGTTCGAGTCTCTGGTCCCTGTCCTTCTCCCTGGCTGGTCGAACAAAGCCGCAAGTCGTCTGCTACAGACGTCGCGAACGAATTGCCTTTCCTGCTGAGCCTCCTGACATGTTAAGATAATGACCTCTTGTTTGTTTCGTTACCGAATTTCAAGTCGCGAGGCAAACTGTTACAAATAAAAATAAAAATAAAAAATAAATATGAGTGAATGCGCAGTGGCATCGATACTTTGATTATAAGGAACCCGCAGCAGAGAAACTGTGGTTCAGATGAAAGCAACGCTATCTGACCGAATGAAATGAGTTAAGGGAAGGAGGAAATAAGGGCAAGGTTACCTGGGGTCTCTATTTGCCCGCGAGTAGTTTGCAGAGTTCCCGAAAGAAGCCCGACGCGCAGCGAATCGATTTGCGTTAGAAGAATGCAGTAGTTTCTGTAGGATGGAACAGTGATTGCAGTATGTGATTGCTGCCTGCTGGTCGATTGGTCGTGTACTGCCTTTTTTTGTCAATTGAATATTGGCGTAAACTGAAATATATATATATATATACATATATATATATATATATATATATATACATATATATATACATATATATATATATATATATATATATATATATATATATATATATATATATATATATATAGAGAGAGAGAGAGAGAGAGAGAGAGAGAGAGAGAGACGCCATTTCCATTTCCATATATATCAGAGTCGCCATTTCCCCGAAGACAACAAGCACAGTGCATAAATTGCAGCAAAGAAGTGTTCAAACGCACCGTGCATATCCAAGAGAGAGACTAAAATTGTATCTTTTCATTGTTTGCAAAACACGTGGTTGCTTAGTCGCTTTGGCGTTGCGCTGCGAAGCACCAGGTCGCGGGATCGAATCCCGGCTGCGGCGGCCGCATTTCGATGGGGGCGAAGTGCAAAAACGCCCGTGTACTGTGCACGCATTGGGGTGTATGTGAAAGCATCCCAGCTGGTCAAAATTAATACGGCATGCCTCATAATCATATTATGGTCTTGGCACGCAAAAGCCCAGAATTTAATTTCAATTTATTTTAACAAAATGCGTTGGTGTACAAGTTGGCATATGTGTTGGTGTATGTAGCACCCAAACTATACATTTCATTGTTAGGGTGAATTAATATAAGCGTGGCACTTTTGCGGTGCGCGAGGCGCCCACGCACCTCAACAGCCTCTTTCCCTTTGCGGGCGTGTGTGCGACGAGAATGATCCCCTGTAAAATATGCTCAAATACATTTACGTTGGCAGAAATGACCTGTTAAAAGATGCTTGAAGCAGTTAATCTGACAGATAAAATGTGATAGAACATTTATATATATTTTTTGTTTGCTTGCAGTGCGTGCCAAAGTTTGTTAGCGTGCTGGAAGAAGTGGCGTGCTGTGCATAACTTTGCTCTCCGTAGGTGACGCGACGGAGCGCTGTTTGCCAATCGATGTGTCTGGGTTTTGAAACGTGAGCCTATAGGGAGTTTCGCAACTGGTTCGGTTTAATAGCTCTGGGTTGTACAGAGTAGTTCACTCATAGAGGAACGCATCATTAGTATGCAAGCCAGTATGAGTGCAGCATTTATTCTACATTGTGGGGAAATGCGTCATACACAACATCTTGTGTGGGTATCTGTTAATGAAGTATTTATCTGCTGGGATTAATATCAAATTTAAGCTAACATGAACACGGGAATATTTACGAGGCGCTTTGCTTACGAGTTGGTCGACCATGTGCACCAATGCGGTTGCATTGCATGATTTCTGACAAGTTTTCCTGAAGGCGAGTGACAGCTGCAGCAGTTTTACAGAAACAGGATGATCATGGTGGTGCGTAAAGCTCCTAAGAATATATCTAGACGCTTCTCGTTTCTTTGTTGTTGTCGAGCGCAAATGTGAATGTGTTTTTTTTTAATTAGATTTATGTAAGGAGATGTTGGCGCCTCATAGAGGCGCTGGCTACTCCTCTGCTCCTACGTGCAATAAATGTAGAAAACACCCTGAGAAGAACAAAGCCATAACGATACAAAAGGCACTCGACAACAAGTTTCCGCAAGTAGACTAACAGCCTGTGACAGATAATCCATTAGTTCACAAGGAGAAGCTAGAATACAAGCCCATTGATGTGCGCAAGAAATACGCGTTTGTCTTGGTACTGCCACCTAGTTTTCATCTATCTATACCCTTGCTTATGGTGCGTAATCTTCAATTTCAATAGTGATTTCTGAGTTAGGCCGTGTAATGGAGAACGAACTATCAGTCCGACTCTGTGTCAGTGTCCGCAGTGTTTTGTGCAGAGACGCCTGCATACCGCTGTCCTCAACAATTTCGACAACCGACCTCAGTCGGAAAAGATAACTTAAAATACATCATAGAGGTGAATCGATACCCCATCAGAAGACTTTGATAGCATTATTTTGTGTTTTGCGATTCACTGGACCCAGTGAACGTCTATAATAGTTCCTATTTTAAGGCGGAGCATTCTTTGCCTCTCCCGCAGGGCTTGGCGTTCGCCGTCGTTTCAAAGTATCAAATGGCATCAAATGGCCCCATTGAATGACAAAGGCGGTGTCTGTAGCAAAGAAACGGCACCTAATTTCCCATAGGCCGCGACGCCTCGTCACTTGCGTGCCTCGATGGAGTAGAGCGGACGAATCTGAACACTTGCTGAGGGGAGAGGACATCACCGCGACACCACGTCGCCAGCGTGCCTCGACGGAGCTGATAAGGCGACGCGACGCCGCGGAGCGAAACGGGTTGTCGTCGGCGAGGCATTCGCGTGGCGCGCCAGTGGGACTGCCGCCATCTCGCTGTCGGAAGTTGTGGCGCATTCCGCATGTGTCTCTCTCATCCCCACCGGGCTTAGCTGCTGCGCGCGCCTGCTGGCCTTGGTGGCCGCTGCTGCTTCCTCGGTCTCTCGTCGCGCAGAACGTCGGTGGCATGCGGCATCCTTGATTTCTCAGCAATATCGTCCAAATGATTCCGGTCTACAGCCAAATTGTGAACGTAGAAACTGTACGGAAAGAAATAACCCGCACCAATTTAATCAAGAAACACGATACCATACCCCGCAGCAAAACTTGAAAACATTGCTCGCAGCTCAAAACAAAGGACCACTCAGCGGCGTTCAAATGGATAGTAATGCTTTAGCATTCACAACTCATAAGAGCTTAAGTGTCCACGCATTTTTTTGCTGAAATAGTGTATAGACAACTTGTCTACGTGTGTGCCAGAATGGCCAACTTACAGCTGGATTTTGACTACCCTAGTGGTCTACTCGCGCCACTGGGTATATGTGTGCCCGAACAGACAAGTTGGGGTATCTGCCACTGGGTATGGGCCCATTATTGGTCAATCCCTCAGAATGAATGCGACACTGTGACACAAGCGCTATGAATGTACTATTTAGGTGTTTAGATCTCGCACTTCTCTGTGACCCCAGACATCTCTCGTCAGCGTCCTTCCCACCACAAGCATCACACATTGCCTTTGTCCTAGTGACGCAGATGGCTAACAGCTGCAGGCGACGAGGTTGTGCTTTCGCCACCCGCTATGCTGCTACCGATCACTAACTCAAACAAGCTTCGCGTCATTTAGATTCCAACATAACGTTCGAACTGCGCGTTTTTTTTTCTCTCTCTTGTCATCACTTCTTTATGACGCATTTGTTCTCACGCCTGTGCAGGATAGGAAACGGGAAATTTGCATCTGGTTAACCTCCCTGCTTTTCCTCTGTTCTTTATTTAAATTATGCGGTCTTACGTGCCAAAACCACTTTCTGATTATGAGGCACGCCGTAGTGGAGGACTCCGGAAATTTTGAGTAGTGGGGTTCTTTAACGTGCACCTAAATCTAAGTACACGGGTGTTTTCGCATTTCGCGCCCATCGAAATGCGGCCGCCGTGGCCGGGATTCGATCCCGCGACCTCGTGCTCAGCAGCCCAACACCATAGCCACTGAGCAACCACGGCGGGTTGCTTTTCCTCTCTCTCTGTCTCTCTATGGCGTCGGAGAGATAGATAGATAGATAGATAGATAGATAGATAGATAGATAGATAGATAGATAGATAGATAGATAGATAGATAGATAGATAGATAGATAGATAGATAGATAGATAGATAGATAGATAGAGAATAAAAATGAAAAATTAAATGATTAGCTTTTACGTGCCAAAACCATGATCTGATTGTCAGGCACGCCGTAGCGGGGACTGCGGAAATGTAGATAACCAGGGGTTCTTTAAAGTGCACCTAAATCTAAGTACACGGATGTTTTCGCATTTCGCCCCCATCGAAATGCGGCCGCCGTGGTCGAAATTCGATCCCGCAACCTCATGCTTAGCAGCCCAA